>NC_056732.1:595437521-595467521 GCF_019279795.1 Protopterus annectens
GAAGTACAAGCAAACACAGGAGGGTTATGGCTGACAAAGTTTGCAGATGACTGCAAACTGGGCGCCATAGTCGAAAACACATCTGACACAGATATCCTCCAGAAGGGCCTCACAGAAACGGATAACTGGTGCCAGAGCCATGGCCTGAAGTTAAACGCCAAAAAATGCATAGTCATACCCTTCGGGAAAAACAAGGTTACCCCTAGCTACCATATAGGTGGCAATCCACTGAGCACAGAAAAAGTCATCAGGGATCTGGGGACCCAGGTTGACAGTAGCCTTTCGTTTGACACTCATGTTGCTAAAGTAGTTAGGAAAACCTTCTATATCACCCACCTGATCATGAAGGGATTCACATCTAGATCAAGATAGGTCATCGTCCCCCTGTACTCATCACTCATTAGACCTATGATTGAGTACAATGCCCCGTTCGGAATGTATCTGACCAGACACCTGCTGCAGCTTGAAAGGCCCCAAGAGTTCCTCACCAAAAGGATAAAGGGTCTCAAAAATATGTCTTATGCTGCCCGACTGAAAGAACTCCAGCTCTATTCAGTCTCATACCGCTTGCTCAGAGGTGACCTGTGCCTGACATATAAGGCCATGTCAAACCCAGATTTGATGAATATGCTTCACCTCAAAAAATCTAGATCCCTCAGAACCACAAGGGCGGGAGACTTAAACCTTGACACGGTTATAAATAGAACGTGCTGGAGGGACAGATTCATCACCCAGAGACTCCCTATGCTGTGGAACAAAATCCCGGTACATGTGAGGCAGAGCACCTCTCTGGCTTTGTTCAAGAGGAATCTTGACGAATGGATGGGAGATTGCAGATATACCCCAGGGATTACTTCAGTGTCACTGCTTGACAGAGGCACAGCAAAATGATAGGCATAGTTTTTATTCAAACTAAAGGGGTGGCGAAAGCCACATAACTATGGGCTAGGCTTATAAATGCCCTTGGGCAGATAGCCTAGTATGAACCTATGAACCTATGAACCTATGAACACCATGGTGCTGTTATACAAAGACATTATTTAAGAAAAGTAAGTCATTTCTTTCTTAAATAATGTCAATTTAAAATAGCAGAAACCAACTCATGGGTATGGGTATATTAAAGATTTACACATGGCTACCATTGTTTAATCACTCATGCTTCACCATTTTGATTAAATCATACCAACTACGGGGAATCTTCAATATACCCCACCTACTCATGTGTTATTACTAAATTATGTTATATGTTTCCTAACAATGATTAGGAATGCATGTATTATTACATTGCTATGTAAAGTATTATCACTGTATATCTTCCACCTGTATTTCATACTGTTCTTAATTACCTGGGTTCTGATTGAAAAGGGTTAGCAAATTAGCTCACCTACCTGATAAACAATTATCAGGCACAGTGGTGCAGCGGTAGCATTGTCAACTCATAGCAAGAGGTTCTTTGGTTTGATTCTCGGCTGGAGTGCCTTCTGTGTGGAGTCTGCATGTCCTCCCTGTGCTCATGTGGGTTTTTTCCAGGTGTTCCGGTTTCCTCCCATGTTACAAAGATATGAATCTGGAGCATTTCTCTCTGGGCCTCCATTGAAAATTGGCTTTGTTCCAAATTGGACTTTCCCAGTAAACAAATGTTAAATAAAATAGATAAATTACAGGTAAGTAGATAAAAAATGAATAATACATGTGGCTACAGTGCTAGCATCTGTTAAGGTGGAAGAGAACATTTAAGCATTCTGGCTGGCTGATATGATTACATGACCATATCATATTTCTCATCCCCATAAATACTAAACAGATACATTTTCTTATCTAAATTAACTAGACATCTTTTGTCATTTGTTACTGATGTTTATGAATTTGTTGACTAAGAGGGAATTGTACCAGATATCCTAGATATAAAATTTAGATATAAGTTGGATCCTCACCATCTATTAAATCTTTGGAAATGTTTTTATTGTGTTTGTTGCCCTATTATTCAAAAATTCATACCCTACAAAAATAACTTAGTAATGTCAAAACAATCATTGTTTGAATCCAAAAAAAGGAACATCAGCTTTCATCTTTACATTCTTTAAATGTTATATAATCAATCAGTCCTTGCTGGCATCTCTGCATAAAGTGGCAAACTTTTTCACATGTATTTATATTTTATAAATGTAAAGGGTTCTATTATTATGGCTACAGCAATCTATTAAATATCTGACAAATATCTTTGACTGTAGCTAAACTTACTGTCACTTTCACAACCTCTATCCAACCCCATCTAAAAAAGGGATCAAACATTCACAATAAGCTGCTATTTAGCCAGTTTTAGTATCACATAGGTTAGTTGGTAAACTTTTACAATTTAATTATCTAAGTAAATGTAATATCTTTTACATTACACTAATGTGCATAGATAATAGGACAGAGTGCAGACATACATGAATTTTTTTCAGATTCAGTGTAGCCGCTGTTTCTGGTACTTATTTTGCAAGAGACAGCAGGCAAATGGAGACTTACAAAATCAAACACTAGTCAATCTACAAGAAGTAATTATTAAACAAACCATAGCTTTAACTCTCTGCATTAACTGACAGACCTGCTGCTAGCCAAATTACTTTTTTTGTCACATTATTCTGCATGTCTTCTTGAGATGATAAAACTCAAAATGTAATTAAAAGTCTAGGATATAGTTTTGGAACATTACAGTTTATATCTTCAGAACATATGCAAACAAAGCCATTTTAGCATTTTAAGCAAAGCTTGTCAATTAAAAAAATCCATGCTAGAAGTTACCTGTGTTGAACTTTAAACATCTCAGAATGCTCATGTAAATTGTTTACTTAGATGCATTAAGTGATTATAGTCTGTGTATTTATTTTTCATGAATTACATTACTTCTGCAGTTAATGCTACAGTAACAGAAATTCTTTAAGTAGATGGAAAATAATGACCCATTAAAAGTGAGTAAGTTCATGTTCAGGTACATGCATATACATGCAAGCACACTCATACACAAACACATATGACCACACACATACATACACACACATGCATGTGCACATGTGTACTCACATACATTTACTAAGACATGCACAGACCTGCATAAATTGTCAAACTTGATATAAATTATTGTACTCTATAATTGAATTTTTTTTCCTTTGTGGCTTTAACAATCTATTAAATATCAGGCAACATCTCTGGCTGCATCTAAATTTATTTTCACTCCCATAACCTCTATCCAGCCCCATCTAATAAATGTATCAATCATTGACATTAGGTTGTTACAAAACCTGTTTTAATAACACATGGATTAGCTGGTAAGGTTTTACAGTTTAATTATCATATGTTTCTGTTGCCTTTAATTGTGATACATTAATATTTTTCTACTTCCACTATAGTCCCCTAATGAGCATAAATAACAGGACAGATATCAGATCTGCATCTAACTTTTCAGACTCAATCTGGAACCACTGTCTGTTTTTTTGATTTACTACGCATCACACAGCAGGCAAGGAGAGACGTAGAAAACAACTGTTTAGCAACTCATAGCTTTAACTCATTGGAATAAATGGCAGGCTGGATGTTAGTTAAATTACTTTTTCCTGCCAAATTGTTTTGCATGTGTGCTTGAGCCTTTCAGGATAAGGCATGAAATGTAGATAAATGTACATGATATGGTTTTGGAACATTACAGTTTTATAATTAATCAGAGCATGCATCAGCAAAGTCTTCCTAGAGGTTTTACGCAAATCTTGTGAATACAAAAATCCAAACTGAACTGACCCCCCCCCAAAAAAAAAAAAATCCATGCAGAAGCTACTTGTCTTGAACTTTTAACTAATCAGGATACTCATGTACGTAGTATGTGTGCTTAGATGGATTAAGTTGTGTATTTATTGTGTATTTATTTTTCATTCATTACATCACATATGTGGTTAATGCTATAGAAACAAAAATTCTTTGAGGAGTGAACTATAATGACACATTAAAAGTGACTGTGTTTAGCTACAGGTACAGACATATACATACAAGCACACACACACACACACACACACACACACACACACACACACACACACACACACACACAAAACTCATGTACGCACATGAATATACATACAAAGACATGCATGCTCTTCCACCATTGGTTGTTTAGAATTCAAGAGGTGTGTGTGTGTGTGTGTGTGTGTGTGTGTGTGTGTGTGTGTGTGTGTGTGTGTGTGTGTGTATGTGTGCTTCTCCAAATTGTAGGTAATATTTAGTTTAGTAAAGTAGTTTTAGATTTTTTTTAATCACACTCAGCAATCTGAAAATCCTGGTAATAGTTTAATCTTGTAATGCATATTAAAACTCAGCTTTGTGTCCTGTACAAAAAATATACCTTATAGACTGTTTCTGAAAAGAGAGACAGCAATAAAATGCATTTGTGTTTTTTAAACCATTCTATTTTACCTGTCCTGCCACACTCTTAGATCATACATATCTCTGTCTGATAAGTCAAACATTATTAATTCAGCTTTTCCCTCACCAGTACCTTTCTGATAAATATGTCTACTAATTGGATGTTATGGTTGTAGCATAACAAACTCAAAAACTATATATGCAATACATTATGTGGCACATTAAACAAATAGAAATAACTCATGGTTAATGTATGGCTCATACTGGGATTTACTCACTTTGTTTACAATTTGGTCATTTTGTTCATAAGTGCAAAGGCATATGTTATGTATTTATTTATATTATAGGATCATAGGAAGTTACTAGGCTATTGGCCCTGAGACCCTTACAAGCCTAGCCAATAATTTAACCCATATTCCAACAAGTCAGCATCCTATGCCATTGTCCAGCAGGGACATAGGTGGAATCCCAGGGGTGTATTTTCTGTTTCCCATCCAATTCTCCAGGTTGCACTTAAAAAGAGTTAATGAAGTACTCTGCTTTAGGTGGAGAGGCAGTCTAATCCACAAAAGTGTGAGTCTCTGAGACACAAATCTGTCTCACCAACAAGTCCTATTGATGTCACAGACCAGGTTTAGGTCACACGTATGGGTTACTCGAGTGGAGCTTGACTTGCGGATATGCAGCAGTCCCATCAGTCCAGGGTTTGAGATTGCTTTGTATGCCAGACAGAGGTCACCTCAGGAGACTGAGTAGAGGGGACAGGGCTTTTAGCCTATATGTGTAGGGTAGGTGTTTGAGGCCCTTTATTCTCCGTGTGAGGAATCTCTGTGGTCTCTCCAGCACCTGCATGTTCTTTGTGAGGGAAAGAGGAATTGTATTCAATAATCAGTCTTATAAGGGAAGAATAGAGTGATGTTATGACCACCTTGCCCCTGGATGAGATACCCTTCCTAATGAGGTGGGCCATGTAGAAAGCTTTCCGTACAATGGAAGAAATATGATGATCAAAAGACAGTTTGCTATCAACCTGGGTTCCCAAGTCCCTCATGACTGACTGTGTGCTCAGTGCTTTATTATCAATGTGATAATTAGTGGGGACTTCATTCTCCCCAAAAGGGATGATGAAGCATTTTATGGCCTTCAGTTTAAGGCCATGTTTCTGGCACCAGTCATTTGTTTGGGTGAGACCCTCTTGGAGCATGTCCACATCACTAGGGGCATTGATGACAGGACCCAGCTTGCAGTCATCTGCAAACTTGTTCAACCATAGCCCACTATTGAGAAGTATATCCCAAACAGCAGAGGCCCCAAGACCGATCCCTGGTGTACACTGCTTTTTACGGGTTGACTGCTTGAGGTGGCTTCCTCTATTTTGACTAGGTGGGTTCTATCAGTGAGCTAGTTTACTACCCATCTGGTAACATATGGACTGATGCCTAGTTGAGAGAGTTAATCTATTATACCTGAGAGGGGAATAGTATTGAATGCCTTGGCCAGGTCAAGGTAGGCAGTGTGCACCATCTTCCCCTTGATGACTGTCTCAAAGAAGTCGACCAAATTTAACAGGCATGACTCCCCTTGACAAACCCAAACTGTGTCGGATCAAGTGTCTGGAGGTTGCCAATGTCCTTGTTTATGAGGTCCATGATAACCTGCTCCATGGGCTTGCAGATCAAGCTACTTAGACTGATGGGTTTATAATTTCCTGGGATTGGTGGATGCTCCACCTTTGTGCAAAGGGATGACAGTGGCTGTCCTCCCCTCATCTGGGACAAAACTGGTACTCAGGCTTTGGTTGAATAGGGTGCCTAATGGTGCTGCAAGTTCCTGCCTGAGTTCATGGAGGATGCAGCCTGGGATGTTATCGGATCCCATGGAGGCTGTATTTTTTGCCTTTGAGATGGCAGTGATGACTTGCTCCCTAGAGATAAAGGGAGGGGGCAGGTACTGGGGATGTCTTGTTTTACTGATGAGGAGGGGTCAGAGGACTGAAGTTTTCACTGAACCTGTCTACCAGCAGTTTGGCTGTATCTACAGGGTTTGTGTATGCAGTGTCCTTGACCACCTGTTCTGAGCAGATCTGAGTGCTTCCCTTGAGATTGTGGGCATATGTAAAGAAAGCCTTATGATTGTCTTTAGTAGATGTGGCCAGTTTGGACTTGAAATTTGTTTTGGAGTATTTCACTAGTGCTCTTATTTGCTTGTTCAGGCTAATGAGAGATTGTTTCCAATTAGACACCTGCTCCTTCTTGGTGCTGGACAGCATTTTTTTTCCTTTTATTATAGAGTTTATTTATTGTAGATGTCCACCAGACAGGTTTACTCTTCCTTGAGAAGGATGATTTATTTATTTATTTATTTATTTCAGTTTGATGACTGGGAAGGTCCACTGGGTTCAGGGAGCCCACTTTCAGTGGAGGCCTGGGGAGAAAAGCTTTGCATGACATAGTGTACTTCACAGTTACAATCAAAGTAAAGAAGACAATTAAAACATCTCTGCATTACATAGAGTATTCACAGTTGCAATCAAAGTAAAGAAAACACAATTAAAATATCATTTTTGTGTCAGAGAGCAACATAAATTTTTTGGTTACATAGTGTCAAAATATTTATGATGGTATTATATAGTGTAGGTACAGATAATTATAGTAAAGAAATCATGGTTACAGTTTTATTTTAAGCTAAAGAACAGGAAAAGTTCCTTGATTATAAGGCATCTGAAATTTAGGAAGGCAGAGGAAACTAAGATGTGAGGGGAAAAGATTAAGAAGAGAAAGAGAGCAAAAGGTGGTAGCGGTTATTTGTGGGTTGTACAGTTGTGATATTTACATTATTTGCTTTTCAGTTAATTTAGGTTTGTGCTCAGAGGTAGACAAGAGTTTAAAGGGAGGAAAATGTATTAGGCTATTTGGGGAGAGAACAGTTTCATTTCCTGTTAGAAGAAAGGTAGGTTTCATCCTGTCTGGTATTGCTTATTCCATGCAGTTATATAAATCTTTATAGAGTACTTTGGTGTACGTTTGGACATATGAGCCAGTTTCTGTGGAGGGTGTGGGCACTGCAAAGTTGTTTATACCTTACCTCAGTGGGTTGTAATCAGCTTTGGAGATGTTTTCTTTGTTTGACCCTAGCTGGGGTGGGGGGCATTGGGGGAGATGGTGACTTCAAAAGTGACTGCTTTGTGGTCAGATCTTACCAGGGATGATGCCACTGTAGGGATGCTGCAGTGATTACTCATGTTGGTTAATAACAAGTCCAAGATAATTACACCTCGTTTGGTGGTGTCAACCAACTGGTCAAAGGCATTAGCATTGACAAATGCAAGGAATTTCTGGACATTTGTGTTTTGGCATGAGTATTTCTTCCAATCTATGGTTGGATAGTTAAAGTTGCCCAGGATTAGGGTAAAGGGTTGAATCTTGATAGATTCAAAGAGGTCCAGACAGATGGAGTGGGCATCTTGAGTTAAAGTTGGAGGCCTGTGGCCAGGTATGATTTGAATAGGGGTCTTGTCAGTTGTTGACTGCACCTAGAGTATTTCCTGTGCATCATACTGTTTGACCAGCCTAGAGGTGTGTATGTCTTTTATATAAATTGCAACTCCACCTCCTTTTGTTTTGCTGCCTATGGCATGGGGTCTGAATGAAGGATAGGTTGAGTAACCTGGTATGGCTGGGGTGCTGACTAAGGCTTTGAACCAAGTTTCTGTGACTGCACAAATGTCAGCTTCTTCCAGGGTTAAGAATGCTTGCAATGAGTGCAGTTTCATGTTTAGACTCCTAGCATTTAGCAGCATGACCTTTAATTTACATTTTGATGAAATTTTCATGTTTGTAGTTTTGACCTCATGGCGTTGCCTAAAAAAGGCACTATGGGGAGGCAAAAACATTTGCCAGGAGCTTGAAGGCCAAGGGAGACAGATGCAGGCCATCCCTGGTAAAGCATTGTGGCTTGTCAATCATGTCATCCCAGGCTGTCAGGTACTGAATCCCCATTGAATGACACCAGAAACTAAGCCACTTGTTAAAGTCAATCATTTTCTGTTTGTATTGCAACATTATTCTGGGTTACGGAAGAATGCTGCTTAAGGATTGGGACATACCTGCTTGGGACACTTACTCAGTGAGCTCGATCATGTCTCCCTTCATATAATCCAATGAGGTACGTCTCATGTCATTCACTCCAACATGGACTATGACAGAGCCATAACAGTACCTGTTAAGAGACTTGAGTGCATTGGTGATATGGCAGATTCTGGCATCCGACAAACAATTAACTGTGATTTTCTCTGTATCCAGCCTGGTGAGGGGCACATCTGTGTGTCTCACAATGGAGTCTCCTATGACTAATATGTTGGGTTTATGATTAGGACTTAGTGGCTGTGAGACACAAGTGTGTGAACTATGTGTGTTGTGTGGTGTGGTGGGCAGTGAAGTTCGCATGTGTTTATGCTCTGGAGGTTTCTTTTGTTTGGGTATGCTTTTGTTGAAGACCTCTGCATATGTGGAAGTGTGGTGTGTAGGTGTGGGTGGTGTTTGAGGTGTGGCGTTTATGTTGCCAACCTTCTCAGTGCCAGATATACTGGTTTGTTGGAGAGAGAGTAATGACACTAGGTGCTTGATGTATCTCACACAAATAATGTTCCTAGGTGGTAGTAGTAGAGGATTGTCCATGTATATGAAGCAATTGCTACAGTGTCTCAGGATAACCATATCTACCAGACTGACTGGAGAAAATGTAGGAGATTGTCTATCCATATTTGTCATAAACTGAAAGAGCTAAGAGGGTAAAGGGAGGAAGGTCTATGGGTAGTGCTACTAGATGATAACACAAGTGCTACTAAGGGAAAGGTTGTAGCTGGAATACTTCAAAAAGGGTTAAAAACCATGCAGCTGAAGCTCTAGATGTCACAGACCTGTATCTAGACTATGCTACTCAATTTTAAGGTTAAGAACTCAGTAAGAAAAAACTCACAATAAAGCAGAGATTAATCACTTATAGTCAAAAGAATAGAACTCACAGTATGGAAAAATACAAACAGCAGTAAAAGGCATTTAAACAGTAATGAATTGCAGTAGATAGCAATGAAATATAGTTAATCAGTAGATTGTTTTAAAACAATAGCTCACAAATCACAACAGTAACAGAAAGCACAAATAAAGTAGTGATTCAGTAGAATACTGTCATCAATTTAGTGAGGTTACCAACAACCAGTAATAAATACGGCGAACTAACTGCAGTTGAACTCCTAAGAAGAAGAAGCAAAATGAAGTAGAAAAAGGTATAGTTTTTTAGTAAGAAATGAAGAGACAGAAAATAATGAGATAATTCAAGGTTCAGAAGCTAAAGGAATGGGTCTTTACTAAGTTCTCAGTATAAAAAGTAGAATGAGCTGATGACTAGGGGAGGGTCCAGTATCAACTTTGTACTAGAAGTGGGCAACTCAAAGCCACCAACACTTAACAACACAAAACCAGTCGGCGGGTGGGAGGGAAAAAAAACAGTTGCACAGATTACACAGATATACTGTAAAACAGAAGTGCAGAAAACAGTTGAAAATAAGCACTTAACTTTTTCCAGTATCACAGCAGAACAAATGGCAGAAGGTTTCTCACTGAAGCTTTGAACAGCTTGAGCAAAGAAGTACAACTGGTTTAAAACACTGGCTATTAAAGGCAGAGGAACAGCAAACAACCCAATTATCCAATCAAAAATAACAGTGCTGCAAAAATGCTTTCAGCTAGATGAAACCAGATTCATTCTATCTGCCACAAAGAAAACAGCTAGGCCTCTATAGACAAAATACTTCACTACAAACTCAAAGGTCACAAACAGTAACATATATTCAGCTCTAACTGACAACAAATAGGAGACTAAAAACAGTTGCACAGATTATACATATATACCGTAAAACAGAAGTGCAGAAAACAGTTGAAAATAAGCACTTATCTTTTTCCAGTATCACATCAGAGCAAATGGCAGAAGGGCTCTCACTGCAGCTTTGAACAGCTTGAGCAAATAAGTAAAACAGATTTAAAACACTAGCTATTAAAGGCAGAGAAACAGAAACCAGTCCAATTGTCCAATCAAAAATAACAGTGTTTCTGAAATGCTTTCAGCTAGATGAAACCAGATTAATTCTTTCTATCACAAAGAAAACAGCTAGGTCTCTATAGCCAAAAGACTTTACTACAAGCTCAAAGGTCAAAAACAGTAACAGATAGTCAGCTCTAACAGACGACAAAAGGGAGACTAAAAAACAATTGCACAGATTACACAGATATAGTGTAAAACAGATGTGCAGAAAACAGTTGAAAATATGCACTTATCTTTTTCCAATATCACATCAGATCAAATGACATAAGGCCTCTCACTGCAGCTTTGAGCAGCTTGAACAAATAAGTACAAGTGGTTTAAAACACTGGCTATTAAAGGCAGAGAAACAGAAACCAGTCTAATTACCCTGCCAAAAATAACAGTGTTGCAAGAATGCTTTCCTCTAGATGAAACAAGATTCATTCTTTCTGCCACAAAGAAAACAGCTAGGCCTCTCTTGACAAAAGACTTCACTACACGCTCAAATGTCAAAAACAGTAACATATATTCAGCTCTAACAGACAACAAGAAAGAGACTAAAACACAGTAGCACAGATTCCACAGATATATTATAAAACAGAAATATAGAAAGCAGTTGAAAATAAGCACTTATCTTTTTCCAATATCACATCATAGCAAATGGCAGAAGGCCTCTCACTGCAGCTTTGAGCAGCTTGAGAAAATAAGTACAACTGGTTTAAAACATTGGCTATTAAAGGCAGATAAACAGAAACCAGCCCAATTATCCAATCAAAAATAACAGTGTTGCAGGAATGCTTTCAGATACATGAAACCAGATTGGTTCTTTCTGTCACAAAGAAAACATCTAGGCCTCTCTAGACAAAATACTTCAATACAAGCTCAAAGGTCACAAACAGTAACAGATGTTCAGCTCTAATAGACAACAAAAAGGAGACAAAAAACAGTAGCACAGATTACACAGATATACTGTAAAACAGAAGTGCAGAAAGTTGAAAATAAGCACTTACCTTTTTCCAATATCACAGCAGATCAAATGACAGAAGGCCTCTCAATGCAGCTTTGAGCAGCTTGAGCAAATAAGTACAATTGCCTTAAAACACTGGCTATTAAAGGCAGAGAAACAGAAAACAGCTGAGTTATCCAATCAAAAATTACAAAATGTTGCAGGAATGCCTTCAGCTAGATGAAACCAGATTCATTATTTCTGCCACAAAGAAAACAGCTAAGCTTCTCTAGACTAAAGACTTCATATACACTCAAAAATCCCAAACAGTAACAGATATTCATCTCTAACAGACAATAAAAAGGAGAGTAAAAAGCAATTGCACAGATTACACAGATATACTGTAAAACAGAAGTGCAGAAAACAGTTGAAAATAAGCACTTATCTTTTTCCAATATCACAGCAGAGCAAATGGCAGAAGGCCGCACACTGCAACTTTGAACAGCTTAAGCAAGTACAACTGGTTGAAAACATTGGCTATTAAAGACAGAGTAACAGAAACCAGACAAATTGTCCAATCAGAAATACCAGTGTTGCAAGATTGCTTTCATCTAGATGAAACCAGGTTCATTCTTTCTGCCACAAAGAAAACAACTAGCCCTCTCTAGACAAAAAGACTTCACTACAAGCTCAAAGGTCACAAACAATAACATATATTCAGCTTTAACAGACAATAAAAAGAAGACTAAAAAAACAGATGCACAGATTACACAGATATATAATAATATATATATAATATATAAGCACTTATATTTTCCAGTATCACAGCAGAGCAAATGGCAGAAGGCCTCTCACTGCAGCTTTGAGCAGCTTGAGAAAAAAAAATATACACCTATGGTTTTGTCAAATGTCTTTAGTCACAGTAACCTTGCATTTTTTTACATAAAAATGTGAGTATATATATATATATATATATATATATATATATGGTAATATATAATTTAATCACACACAGCTTTGAATAAAATAAATAAAACAGCGGTTAAAATGACTGAAAGTGCATTTGACTGTGCATACCTCTCAACTGTCCAATTTTCACAGAATGTCCAGATTTTTGCCTCATATCTTGGGTCTATTCCTCATAATATTTTTGGTTTTCTGTCTAATCACTGGCAGGATCTGAGGATTGAAGTCACTAAATAATGACATACATTTAAGTTTCAGACTTCAAATTCTAAAGAAAATGTATGTTAAAAACTCTGTTACTCTAGTAACTTTCTAAATTTATAAGAGCAATATTAAAAACCTGCCTTTATTTTTGGGCATTTGCCCCCCCCCCCCCGCATTTCATTAGGCTTTGTCCAGATTTCTTGTGCTAAGAGGTTGAGCGATATGACTGCAGGTACATTTGACTGAATAGCTATTTCATTCAAAGTGTAAAACTCTATAAATGGCATTTCTGGTGTCTTTTTTGCACATGGGTTTTTTGGGTGGCATAATTTAGATAATTTTGAGTGGTTTAGCAATAACCACTCCTTTGTGGTACCCACAGTTTATTAGAAGTTTATGCTTATGTGCCAACACTGATTCATTGAATGATTTTTCTTATCTTTTCTTTTCTCCCCTGCTGTGCACCATGGAATTAGAATATATAATAAAGAGGGTGTGGGGGTTTCCCCTCAGCATTCTTTTCATGGTGTATACGTTGTGTAGAAGGTTTTTGATGAAAGAGCAATTCAGTCAAGAGTATCAACAATAAAATGTACTTTCATTCCATTTTTTTCGACCGATTGTACTTCACTCATAGCTACCTTTGATAACATTACACACACACACACACACACACACACACATATATATCTGTATCTATCTGTAGCTATATATATATATATATATATATATATATATATATATATATATATATATATATATATATATATATATATATATATATATATATATATATATATATATATATATATATATATATATATATATATATATATATATATATATATAAAACTAGGTTTACCTATAAATAGTCGCATGATGTATCTGCGAGCAATGAATATACGAAACCTAATAAAGACACACTCACAACAGTGACGTACAACCCCACGAACACATAGTATCGGACAGATTGCATACCAAATCCAGCACCTAAATGCACCGGAATTCCCTACTGCTCTGGACTCAGGAACAAGTGCTACCATGGGTCCCAAGGGGGTGGGCTCAGATCCAGTTTTCGATTGGGTGGCATCGGATTTCGATGTGTCAACTGCCGACAATCAGAATAGCCGACGTTTCATCCCACAACATTATACTTCGCTATTCTAAACATTTGACATGTCCGTGTTCGTGTTTTTAAAGGTAAACCATATATCTATATATATATAATATATATATATATATATATATATATATATGGATTCACTTCAGAAGCTTGAAATAACTGAAATCTCGAATTTCAGTATCTCGAGCCCAAGAAGTGGAATCCACAAAACAATGAATCCTAAAAAACGCAAAATTCAAAACCTCGAATACCGGAAGTTTTGAATTTTGAGGTTTTAATACACAGACACACACACACACGCAAGCACGCACGCACGCATGCACACACACACACACACACACACACACACACACACACACACACACACACACACACACTCACACACACACACCATCCACCAAATAAACACACACAATCACTCTACTACATGAAAGTAGGGAGGCAAGCCCCCTTGCACCCCCCCCCATGTGGGGTGCTGCGCCCCCTACACCCCCCCTACTTAAATATTCTCAATCCAAGGTTGCACTACATACACACACACACAAAACACCACCACACAAGCTACTTTCTCTTCACATACACACATCATAGCAACAAAACGCACTGACACATACCACAGCCCCTACCCAAACCCCTTAACACAGAAACACACACACACACACACACACACACACACACACTTACCTGAATACATAACCATAGCAGAACTTTAGAAGCGTGAAATTCAAAACCTCTGGTATTCAAGGTTTTGAATTTCGTGCTTCTAAACTTTTGCTATTATGTAGATTCGGCTTCTTGGGCTCAAAATACTGAAATTCGAGATTTCAGTATTTTGAGCTTCTGAACAGAATGTGAAATGTTAACTTTTTGAGTTAGCTTATTATTTATTTATTTATTATTTATTTGCATTTGTTAACCGGGTTGGTCCAGCTGGGTAAGAATTACCCTTTTTCAGTGGAGACCCGAGGGCAAATGCCCCAAACAGACATACAAATACATACGAATAGAGACAAATTAACAATATTACATAGGAAAACAATATTATGGGTACAATGGATAAGAAAAACAAACAATGAAAGTTTGAGAATATGAGTAAGGTAGGCCAGAGGCATGCATGCAAAAGATTTATGAAAAGGTGTTCTGAGCAAGATCTCTGAAATAAGTTAAAGAAGGCAAAGAAATGATGATTTTGGTGTGGAGTTAGTAGTGTGGGACTTGTAGGTGGGAGCATGTGAAGGACATTCCCATTTGTAGGAGAGATGGGAGAGAAGCATGGATTTGAAATTGTTGTGGTTAGGTATATTACGTAGTGGTGTGGGGAGATTGTTCCATAGTTTGGCTATAGTGTGGGATAGTAGTAGTTTACCAGTTGGGTGGATGGGTTTGTGTACATGCAGGAGGTTTTGGCCTGTGGATCTCAGGGTACGGGTAGGTGTGTAGGGTGTTAGAGATTTAGCAAGAGAGGGGTGTTCTGCTGGTTTAAAGATGAGTTTGTGGGCTGTAGTAAGTTTTAGGTACTTTAGGTGGTTGCGGAGTTCTAGCCAGTTTAGGGTGTGTAGGGAGTGACCGTGATGGGAAGAGTTCTTAGAATTGGTGGCAGGGGTTGGAAGTATTACCAGGGTTGAGTATTGAAGAGATGGATGTCCAGAATTTCTTTGGATTGTTTCAGTGTTTGTATTGCAGACTATGCTGTAATAGTTTTTGCGATCTTTTGTTATTGATTTTTTGGCCAGGTTACGAAGATGTTTATATTCTTGGAGGGTGGTGTTTTTTTCTGTTTTTGGTACAGTTTCCACTTTTTGTTTCTTTGAGTGATTATCAGTTTAGTTTCTTGGGATAGCCAGGGGCAGGAATTTGTTTTGATAACGTTTGAGTTAGCTATTTATAACACCAGAACTGTTTCTCTGCAGTAAGCAATATTTAACATTTAAGTGCCGCTTAAAGAATTGAATGTGCTGGTACTTTGTAGAATTAAATTCATTAAGTGGGTAACGTAGCATGGTGAATTTGTGCATGTTAAATAAAAATATATTCATAGAAAAATGTTTTTGGAAAATTTGCCCAGCTGCTGCTATTTGTGCTTTAGACATCCTTAAACAATTTAGAGTACATGCCAGAAAACATAAATTGGTATTCATACACTCAGTGTAATAACTTATACAGTAATGTCAAAGGTTTAGGCAAAAATAAATACAAATTTGTTATAGTTGGTTCCATCAAACCTTAGGATACATGCCGGGCTGAATACTAGTATCAAAATGTCAAACAAGGAACAAAAAGAAAGCAGGTATTACTCACTTAGTCAATGTAAGCAGATGATGATATACAAATGTTATAGAAGTAGGAGTGGATCAAAAATGTCAATAGACTAGTATATCAGCAAACAGCAGTGTTCTTGGGCTAAATGGGAGAGACAAGTAGAATCACGTCAATTATTAATGTACGTCAAAATGTTTCCATTATTTAAATAACTTTTAAAGTCACCCTTGTTTGCCACCTTATCTGAACTCATACTGTGGCATACTATATGGAAACCTGCATACTGTATGGGGACTTATTTACAGTATACTTAAAAATATTGTCTTTCCAAAGCCATTTAACACTTTAAGAGGCTGTAGTTGAAATTAAAATAAAGAAAGGCACTTAGTGGAATGGATTTTTTCTTTTGCTTTATGTATTACTTTTCACCACTGTCTAATAGCATGCTGCACTAATACGTTAATCTCATTGCTAATGGTTTATATGTTGTAGGACTGAACCAGAAAACAGTGATGAAGCTGGATTTGTTCCAAGTCGTTCACTGCTCAAAACTACATTGGCAATACAGTTCTTTGAAATACATAGACATTTCTGCTAGTATAAAAGGAAAAAGCATTGACAATGACCCAGAGGCCCAAGTTAAATTAGCAACTCAGCAGCCTAACAAGTTGGCAAGGGAGGATAGACACGTTCATTTTCAAGAAAAGGTGAGGGCAGAGCAGGATGCATACTGTTAAAATCTCTTGGAGGATGGGCAGCATTGCAAAGATATCATGTAGTGGAATTTACGGAAAAGTGTGCAATTACAGGAAAACATGGGGTTTGTGCATCTCTTTGGTGAAATGTATAACTTTTCTCCCTGCCCAGAGGGTATGATCATGCCATTCAAAATGTCATGAGAGCCAGGATGTTGATGCTGACACAAGCACTCCTCTGAATGTTGGGTCCTATGCAGACCAATCAGTAGTAATGTAGTTGTGTTGATACTCTATCATAGCACTATGAATTTATTGAATTACAGTTGATGATTGCCAGGCATTTGGGGAAAAAACATAGAAAGACATTCCTCAGAAATACAATCTTATACATGTAATTAACTTAATTATGAAAATAAAAATAAAAAAATGACTGTATTCTGTTGTAATTGTAGTATTGTGATCAATGAGAAAGTAATGCAGGTATATTTATACAGTTTATCATGTGTATTAATGCATTTTAGTTCTACAGGTGATTCTACCCTTATCCAGTTGCACCTCTCCCACAGACACACCAAAAGAAAGTCCTTTTGAAATATTGCTAAGCAATTGCAAAATGATATCCCTGTTCTGCAAAGGATATAAGCTACATGCACTGTCATAATCACAAGGTATGTGAAAATGTAGGCAACTAATTTATCAATAAGTGGGTCAGTAATGCAAAAGTCAGCATTGTTGCCTTACAGACTAAACCCTATGGTTTGGTATTTAGTTGTGTGTATTCTACATAGAAGCTGCATTAAATCCATGAATCTGTGTGAAATTTTACTATAGTTTAATTTTAATCTCAGACACAATAATAGATTGATTTAGGCATCATTCAAATTGATAATTATTGTGGATATATGCATGTCTGTGTATGTGTATGTGTGTGTTTGTGTGTCCATGTGTTTGTATGCATGTGTGCGAATATCTTTATCCTGCAAAAGACTGGTGTCCACCCCATTAGAAGGCAGGTTCCTTGGCTTGCAGTTCTGCATAGAGAGCTCAGCAGCTCAGTTCTGTTAGTGACCCTGAGGTTACAAGTTATTGGAATGTGAAAAAATGTTTTATGTGTACTTTATATAATATGTGTATTTGTCTGTGTGTGTAGTTCACTTACAGGTCCAGACATATAAATACAAGCACACACACACATGCGCACACACACACACACACACACACACACACACACACACACACACACACACACACACACACACACACACACACACATTTATATGAGTCCTTGTCATTTGATTGAATGCACATTTGAATGAATCACAAATGGTCAGACTCATCTTACTGAAAACAAATTTTACAGAATCTCATTTGACAGAAAAAAATAGCCATTTCTGAATATAGTACTTACTAAGGAAGTGTTTCTAGAACAGCATATTTGGATTGGCAGTGGCCACTGTCATATTGTACCCCCATACCTTTAGCAGTCTGTGTTTGTACCCTAGCACTGATTCACTGTGAGTGCGTGTTTTTTGTTCTTTGCATTTGTGTGACTTTGGAGTTAATATATATAACTAAGGAGGTGTGTGGGGCATAGCATTAGCATTGACATGATACGCCAACAGGACAGAAACCTTTCTTCCCCTGAAAATACACATTTTGAACTTGTGATCCTTAAAGCATTTTATACAAGAGATACCCCACTAACAAATACAGTTATATGCATGCAACACTAAATCAAAAATAAAATTAGCTGCAGTTATGTCACCACTGTAGTGTTCCTTCCTTTGCAGTGCAGCATCTACATATATGTACAAGAATTAACAGCTGCACTTTACTGATATTAGTACAGCAAATGAAGGTCAATTACATAACAAAGCTCCTCACAAATGTGATATATACTATGGAATAAGATGAGCAATTTCGATTGATCATAATACACTTTTCAGTTCAAAAACATTTTGATTAATGTTGGCCGAACCTTCTCATACTAGCCAAGCCACAGTGGATCCTATCTATACATCTATGCACTTTTCTGTTGCATGCATTACTTCTGTTTACATAGTTGAGCACCATGCATGTTTTTGTTATATAGGCTGCACAGTAATGGTACAGTGTGGCTGCACTGTAATGGTTATAGTGTGGTTGCACTGTAATGTTATGTTGTGGTTGCACAGTAATGATATGGTGTTGCTGCACTGTGGCTGTACTGTAATGGTATGGTGTGGTTGCAGAGTAATGGTACAGTGTGGCTGCACAGTAATGGTTATAGTGTGGTTGCACTGTAATGTTATGGTGTGGTTGCACAGTAATGATATGGCGTTGCTGCACTGTGGCTGCACTGTAGTGGTATGGTCTGGTTGCACAGTAATGGTATAGTGTGACTGCACTGTAATGGAATGGTGTGGTTGCACAGTAATGGTATGGTGTGGCAGCACTGCAATGGCATGCAGTGGCTGTGCAGTAATGGTATGGTATGGCTGTATAGTAATGATATGGTGTGGCTGCACTGTAAAAGGATGATATGATCATAAGAGATTATTAGGCTAATGGCTCTGGAGGCATTACAAGCCTAGCCAATAATTTATCCCCCCAAAAAAAAACCTCAGTCAGCACCTGTCACCCCTGTCAATGAGGGACACAGGTGGAACCCCTGGGACAAATTTGTGGTTGCCCACCCACTTATCAAGGTTGCGCTTGAAGAGGGTCAGTGACATACTTCATTTAATGTGTATGTGGAGTCTATTCCAGAGACAAGGCAGCATCTGGGAGACAAACCTAGCTCTGTTGGTGTGGTCTAATGGTGTGTTATGGCTGTACAGAAATGGTATGGTGTGGCTGCACTGTAATGGTATGGTGTGATTGCACAGTAATGGTATGGAGTGGCTACAAAGCAATGAAATGGAGGGAATGTGCAGTAATGGTAGGGTGTGGCAGCACAGAAATGCTATGGTATGTCTCACGGTAATGGTATGGTGTGGCTGAACAGTAATGGTATAGTGTGGTTGTGCAGTAATTGTATGGTGTGGCTACACATTAATGGTATGGAGTGGCTGTGCAGTAATGGTATGGTGTGGCTGCACAGAAGTGGCATGGTATTGCTGCACAGCAGTGGCATGGTGTGGCTGCACAGTAATTGTATGGTGTGGTTGCACAGTAATGGTAGAGGGTGGGTTCTCACTAATGGTATGGTGAGCACCCTACAATTCACTAAATGTTTTTATGTGACCAACTCCTACAACACTGCATGGTAAGGTACACAATATTCTCTTGGAATGCATATTTAGAGTATAGTTTGTAATGCAGGACTAACATGCATGTCATACAGCACACTACTGATTTCTACCTTCAGTATAATATGCCACTTCTTCTAAGTGAATTATGTGTTAGTCATATAGAGAGAACCCTGTGCTGCACTGTTGCTTGCACTAACACTTGTCATCCTGCCCCACTAAGTGCATCATTGCATTTTTATTGTAAGGTATACAGTTACCAGATATACAGCTTACATTTAGCACTAATTTTCAAGTATATATTTTCTAGCTGACACTCACATACGGAGCACAATGCTGCTGTGCCTTCTTCCCAATGTTGCTGAATTTCCTCCAAAATAAAATGCCAGTTGTACCACGAACATAGGCATTGCACAAAGCTTTAGTGATCTTACTTAACATGCACATTTGATAGGTTATTTTCACTTTGTTGTAGTGTAATGGGTACAATATTGTACTTTGTGCACCATATAAAGTGTATACCCACCACACACCAGTGTGCTCCTGTGTTGCTGCTCATGTGCACCCAGCTACTATGCAGTCAGACTTGTCATCCCTAAATATCTAAATGTATTATTACCATTATTATTAACATTATTGGGCGGCCTCAGTGGTGCTGCAGTTAGCATTGCCACCTCACAGCAAGAGGTTCTCTGACTCAATTCTCAGCTGGGGTGCCTTCTGTCCAGAGTCAGCATGTTTTCTTCCTTGCAGTTGCGTGGGTTTTCTCTGGGTGCTCTGGTTTCCTACCACATCCCAAAGTCATGCTGCAGGTGGATTGGATACTCTAAATTGGCCCTAGGCACAAGTGTGTGCATGCGTGTGCCTTCCGTGAAAGGTTGGCCGCCAGGCTGGCAACTCGACAACGTAAAACTCCACTGCCAATCATGAGCGGACAGGTGATCTGCTATGGCAATCCCTAACCAGGAAAAAGAAGAAGAAGAAGTTGTTATTATCATTATTATCATTATTTATTATTTATCAGCTAAACAGGTAAATCAATTGGTATTCCGACCATTTTCAATACTGAAAAAATCCGATAGAGAAAATAATATGCAAATTAAAAGTGATATGGTAATCATAAAATGACAGTAAAAGACACAGTACCACTATGTTAAAAAAAGGCACTGTACACACAAGGTAAAACAATAATGTGAACATTTTTACTTTATAATATTTGAAGATTGAATACAGCAAAGAGTTTCTTCATTCTGCAGATTTACTTAATGCAATAAAATGAATACAATCTTTTAATGTTTGCATCCAGTAAACCTAGACTGTCCACAAGTGGGACTTAACCACTCTCAATGAACCATATGTAATAGAGGTGTTTTGCAAGTAATTCATAGACTGCTGTTTTAAAGATAAAAGAGTTGCCATATTGTCTTATCTGTGGAGGCAGAGTTCAGCACAGCAGATGAAACTAAAGGAGACTCTTCTCAAAATTAAATAATTATTGATTAGGTTTAGCCCCCAGTGAAATTGTAAAAACAAAATACAGTACAATTTATTTTTTGAAAGTCTTGTATGGTGACATAGGTAAACTGTTATCATTAGGGCAGGAGTGGACTATGATTTTGGAAAAAAAAGTGTGTGATAGTGATGGATAAAGTTTTGGTAAAGACATCTGTGAATAAAGATTGCAGGTTGCAGTCCCTAATGTGTGCCTTTGTTGAACTGGAGAAAAAAAAAAAACTTGCTTTTCTTTGCTCAATGATAGAAATCAGAGCTCTTTTCTGTACAACATACACAAACTAGCATACCTTGCTGAGAAGGACTTGTAACCTGTGAGTTTTACATTTTGATGCTACAATTATAACAGTGATGCTTATACAAGTTTGGGGATGAGTCCATTTAAAGTAGTAGTGAAACGGCACTCTGGAGATAAGATGCCTGTGTCTCATTATGTAGTATGCAGTCATGTACTTGTGCCAAAGTTTTATTACAGATGGGATCATTAAGAAAAGTAAAGGAAACAAGATGACCTAGGCTTAGCCTCCAGTATATAAATGTGGTGATACAAGTGAACCAGAGAACAGCACATATCTAAGAAACACAGTGAAGGGAGATTTGCCATCTTCTGAGAGGGACACATGATACACAGTTTGTTATTGAGGTGGTAATTAGTGGTTTATATTTTAGTCCTCAGTTCTGTATGATGTGGAAATTGTTTGCCAAGTGAGGCTGAATAAGGCTAAGGTATTTTCCAGACATAAAATATGCTATGTGAGCCACCTAAAGTGTAAAAAAGATGTGTGGTATTTGCATTATGATATCACTGATGTAGAGCTAAAATGGAAAGAAGTTTATATGGAGTCTTAGGACAGCTATTAAAATAAAGATGAAGAAGGAACGGGGGAAATTTTACAATTTAACATGAAGCTTTCAATTAATTAATCTCGAGACCAGAATCTCGAACTTCCATTCACTCGAAATTGTGAATGGGAGCCTTAGGTTTAAAAAAATAAAAAGTTAACTTACCTTATTGCAGGGGCCAGGTCTCCCTGTACCCTAGCAGTTTAAATGTGAATGTTCCGTGACCGCACTATAGCGGAGGAATGGAAAATCTTCCGTTTTGAGCTTACGTGTATAGCGTGGAAGGTGAGATTTCCCTTTCCTTCACTATAGTGCAATCTCAGAGTAGGTGTGTTTAAGTAGGGGGGTATGGGGGTGCAGGGGGTCTTCACCCCCCTGTGAAAACATTTGAAAGGTGTTAGTTTTTTTTTTTTTGTCCCTTTCACATGTTCGAGTTTCTCTAAATTCGAGATTCTGGTTTCGAGTTTATGATTTTCGAGTTTAGAGAAATTCGATCATATGAAGGGGAACCATATATATAAATATATATATATATATATATATATATATATATATATATATATATCATTATATCTATAGATGTATATCTATGTATCTATCTGTATATATATATATATATATATATATATATATATACACAGACATAGACAGATATATTTAAAATACATCCGTGACTTTATAAATAACCTAATTTTTGCAATGACCTTAACAAAAACCCTCATCTGTGTATGCCATTATTAGTTAACAGTAATCGGTAGTTAGAAATTGAGCACAATGGCACTAAATATACAGAACCAACTGATATTGCCAACATCCTGCCAGATAGGTTCAGTGCTAACTTTACCCCCCTCGTCATCCCCTAAAGGGCCCATCTCTATACCAGAAGAATGCAAAGTTCCTGTAATCACAGCTGCACAGGTAAAGAACACACTATCCAAAGCCAAGAACACAGCATCCATGGGACCTGACAACATCCCAGGCTGTATTCTACATGAACTACACAACGAACTGGCACCCCACCTAAGTACCATGTTCAATTATAGCCTCACCTCAGGCTATGTGCCCACTGAATGGCGCACAGTGATGGTTATCCCACTACACAAAGGGGGAGGCACCACAGACCCCAGAAACTACCGCCCCATTAGCCTAACGAGCCTGGTCTGCAAGGCTATGGAATGTATCATCATGGAACTTATAAACAATGACATTGGTAATCTCCAAACTCAGGACCGCACCCAGTTTGGGTTTGTAAAAGGCAGATCATGTCTCCTAAACCTGATAGACTTCTTTGAAATAGTCACCAAAGCTGTAGATGAGGGTAAGGTGGTTCACGCAGCCTATCTAGATCTCGCCAAGGCTTTCAACACCATCCCCCATTCTGGAATTATAGATAAACTCACTAAACTAGGTATAAATCCCCTATGTCACAAGATTGGTTGTCATCTGGCTCACTGACAGAACCCACACTGTGAAAGTAGCAGACTCCAAATCCAACTTCAGACCAGTGACAAGTGGAGTACCACAGGGTTCAGTCCTGGGTCCTCTCCTGTTTGGTATCTACTTCTCTGAAGTACAGGCTAACACAGAAGGTCTTTGGCTAATGATGTTCGCAGATGACTGCAAACTAGGAGCCATAATCAAAACTCCAAAAGATGTGGGCATCCTATAAAAAGGCCTCACTGAGACATATGCCTGGTGTCAAAGCCATGGCCTCAAGCTCAATGCCAAAAAGTGCATTGTCATCCCTTTTGGTAAAAACTCTGTATCCATGAACTACCACATAGGCGGTAGTCTACTTAACACCGAAAGTGTGGTAAGAGACCTTGGGACACAGGTGGACAGTATTGTCTCCTTTGATAATCACATCGCTACAGTCGTCAGGAAATCCTTCTACGTGGCACACTTCATCACAAAAGGTTTCTCATCCAGGAAAAAAGAGGTCATTATTACCCTCTACACATCACTCATTAAACCCATTCTAGAGTACAATGCCCCTTTTGGTGTGTACCTCAAAAGACATCTAAAACAACTGGAAAGGCCACAGAAATACCTCACAAAGAGGATTACCGGCCTCAAACAGATGCCCTATGCAGTCCGTCATAAAAAACTGCAGTTTTACTTCATCGCATATCGCCTACTCAGAAGCGATCACTGCCTTAAAACCTGTAAAACCCAGAGCTTTTTGACATGCACCACTTAAAGAAATCCCAATCCCTATGAGCTACATGCTCTAGGGACCTAAACCTTGTCACCACAATAAACAGAACATGCTGGAGGGATAGATTCCTGTCCCAGAGACTTCCCATACTCTGGAACAAACTACCTATCTCTATCAAACAAAGCTCCTCATTAGCACTCTTCAAGAAAAATCTTGATGATTGGATGGGAGATAGGAAATTCACCCCGGGAATCACTTCTGTGGCTCTGCTCGACAGTTGGCACAGGAAAATAATTTTCTTGGGTAGCGAAAGCCAGGGTACCTTTTGGCTAGGCTTATATAGGCCCTTGGGCCAATAGCCTAGTACCTACCTATGAACCTATGAATCACTATTTTACAAGCTGTCAGCTAAAAAGACTGTATTATTCTTTACATTCCAGATAAGTATCTGATTTATTATCTTTCACTCCTCTGTTCATCAAGCAACAATTGACATTATCATTCACTTCCAAAATTGCATGTAAAATGGTCTACTTTTATGTAAAAAATAAACCTCTGAAATAGTCACCCTGTAGACATTCAAATGATTCTTCACTAGCATACATTCTCAAATGTCCTGTATTACTATGCTAATTGCAAAATGTCTTGTAGATGTTGTGGGAAAGTTACATTATGTTTTGCACCTTCAGTTAAACAATCTAATATTAAATTCCCCTCACCTTAACACACTAAAGGCACAATTACTTATGCACATTTACCATTTATGCTAATATTATAGCTTTGGTCTGAATTGTGTTACACTGAACTTAATTTACTTATTCCACAGACATGCACATGAGCACACACACACACACACACACACACACACACACACACACACACACACACACACACACACACACACTCACACACACACACACACACACACACACACACACACACACACACACACACACACACACACACACACACACACACACACACACACACACATTCTCTACATGATTCCAATCATTACCCATTAAAATGGATATCCCTACTTAATAATTATTAGTAGAATGACATTGTACTCTCTCTTACTGTATACTATAGCTAATGGAATTTGCTGAACTTTTAACATAATTGACTGAATTATTGAATAATTTGTGATGCACTTTGTAAACACACAATACTTTGCGTACGTTAAGTGTGCATTATAGTTGGTGATATTTGCCAGAATTTTTTATATGCACAACCTGCACTTTTGCATGCCTTTCTGGAGCCTTTTTTATGGGACTCCAGTGAACATTGTATATGTTCAGTCAAGCTATGCTGATCAACAGATGAAAATGAATAAGCAGATCAAAATGTACATATGTACTCACATGGATTCTTAGTTATTGCAATATTACATTTAATGCAGCAGTGACTTCTGTACAATATTGCTGGACAACATGCTGTTCTCTTTACTATTGTAACTAACTAACTAACTAAAAATATTGTTCCTATAATGTTCACTACACAGAAGTGACTGATGCACTGTTGTCACTCTGTGCGTGGTTCACTGCTTTGCATATGAGCTACCAGATGATTAATGCATAACTTTATTTCAGAAATGCATATCAAACATAGTATGACCTGAGATGATCTCTACAGTTTGAATTTCTGTATACATGCAGCATATCTGAATCAGTACATACACTTCTTAGTCCAAAACCAGAGCTTATTGATGTTTGCAACTACTAAATATTATTTAGTTTTTTTTTTTGTTGTTGCATTTGTTTCCCATTGGTGTTCTTACTCATGCAGGTATATGACCAGGTTATGTAATTATAGGCTACTGTCCACTAGTTCTTTACAGTATGATTAGGAATGTCTAGGCAGGATCACAGTATTTGTATCCATTCCTCCTGTCCTAATAATGCAAGCATATATAAACCCTGTATAATATTAAATGATAGTTCTGCAACACTAGTAACATATTAGTGTGCAGAATTATTGAATCTTAAATTTTCCATTTACCTATTTATGAATGCATATATTGAAACTTTCAACACCTGTTTCATTCTCTCTACCTAACTGCCTAATCTGTAGTTAACATTTAAGTGACCTACTTTCAAATATTTCATGTAGTGTTCAGAAGTGTATTACCTTTTAATTACCTTCAGTCTGTTCTTCATCAGTACCTTTAAAGTACAACTTGTGTGCCATGGAAGGTCAAAGCCACCTTGACAATTTATTACAGTCATTTATGTTTGCTCTTTCATTAAACAAACTGAACTAGAAGCTGTGGGAAACTCACACTGTGAAGATTTTGTGAATACGCTATATAATATCCTGTACTAGGAATTCTAGAGGTACAATGTAAATACATTTATGGAATGAATGATAAGACAGCATGCTGTAGTTGTGTCTTCAGAGTGCCTGTGAAACAGGATGAATCACAGATATGAGTCAAGCTGCTTCATGCAATGTTATACATTATATACTGCTAAGAAAAAAGAAAAGAAAAATGAACAAAGTAGAAAACATTTTTTGCTTTTTGTCCCACACTAATAAATACTCTTGAAGTATTTATATGTTTGAAATATAAGCTAAGCATTCAAAGATAAATGTCATAAATGGGTCAATTTTGGCATCCATTATACATTATTGTCATATTATATTCTAAGATAGAGGGCATCAGGGAGGAAGCAGAAATATGCAGTAAAGCATAACTATAGTCAATCAAACAAATTAAAATTAGCTATTGACAGAAGAGATAGGAGCATATTGACCGTGCCGAGCAGCAGATGGCCAACATGGAGGCTTGCTGGGGACTGTATGAGAAAAAATAATCTAAAAATCTATATTCACTTCATGCAGGGGCAATTCAAACATTTACCACATATAAAATGATTGCACAGGTTCAAAGAATCTGAAGTGAGTGCTGTCCCACTTTCTTTGCGAGCCGTAGTTCCAGTAAGTCAATGCATACATTAAAATATATGTCAAGCTTCATGATAACACCTCTAGCATTTTACTTCAGTTTGAGTTGGCCTGAATTTCAAAATCTTCAGGAAGGTAACACATCAAACATTTGACTTCAGTTTGATTCAGTTTGTACCACTGGTACTCTTCAAATGTTTTAACTTGCTTAGTTTAATTATCAACTTTCAATTGGTTCCAGTTCTTCAGTAATTCATGCTGGTCTTTTACTGACAGTTTAGTTATTCACAGCTGGTGAGAATTTATTTAAGTTAACATTTGTCTTTTGCTATAAAACAACAAGAAATATGAAGTTAATGTTTGAAAAAAAATGTTTATGATGCCATTATTTACAAATAGGATTAAACTGGCATTAAAGGAAAGCAACATGCTATGTTACCATGGACAACCCTCCACTGGACCAGTAATCCAGAAGCATCAATCCTCACCACTGGCAACAGTGGAGGACATTCACTGAGAGTATGATAAGTACACACACAATATTTCCAGATGCAGCTCTCTGCATCAAGTACAATTTTCCTTAAGAGCACACAGAGACCACAATCAGTCCGGGCCTGGTTTCTCCCTCTTCCTCCCGATCCCCAATAAGGCTCCCTACTGGCACAGCTATAGAGTTGATATCTCAGCTGAGTGAGCAAGCCAAGACCTCCAGCACCCTCTCTGTTCAATCAGCGCTTTGTGTCCCTGCCCAAGTAGCTGACACACAAACACACACACACACACACACACACACACACACACACACACACACACACATACACATCCTTTGAGGTTTAATTCACACACACACACACACACACACACACACACACACACACACACACACACACATACACATCCTTTGAGGTTTAATTCACACACACACACACACACACACACACACACACACACACACACACACACACACACACACACATACACACACACGCACACATGCACACACGCACACACACATGCACACCTGGGAAAGGATGGCACAGGTTCACTAGCTATGCCACCAGTCACTTCCTATCAGTTACATTTGAGCCCTTAACTAAGGGTGTCCAATCTTACTGTGTAATATTAATAGTGTAATATTAATACTAATAAGTATGACCAAGAGCAAGGCTATTAGGAATGGCCCACACAATGTCACCAAATAAATATGCAAGTACTTTCAAAACTTATAACTCTACATAGATCAGCCGCAATGAATGGTTTAAATATATTTAATAATAAATAATAAAAGAACAAGACAATACTAAATATATATTCACAGTGACATCAGAATTCAAAACCACGTGAAATATTTAAAATAACATTGCAGTACAGGCTCACACAAATAAAGAAAAACATCTAAACTAAGCTTTACTATATTCCTGACTATATCTAAGAGAGTTATACTGTTCCCTAGAAACTTACTTCATTAGAGCAAGGCAGATGTTGTGGTGAATGGTTCTTGTCATGTCCAATACCGAATACAGAATGCACTGTCTCACTAAGAGACTTCTCAAAATAATATCTCAAATATTGCTGGTGGGCTAGCTTGCAGGATAACATCACGTCTTGTCATCTGACTTCTTGTTCCCTGCCCAAACCCCCCATTGCTAGAAACTGGCAACATTTACCATCTATGTGTAAAAATATACAGACAAGGGCTTTTCCCTCAGATCACTGGCAGACGCTGGAAGTCATAAAACAATTGCATTCCTTCATGCTTCAAAAGTAGCAATTAGTTCACTCAAAGGACAATACAGAAATCTTGCTTGTACAGACTCTGTGCTCTATCTGCATTGAACACTTGAGAGAGAGCCTCTTTATTGCACCCTATAAATTCATTTAATTTCAGATATTTTTCTAAAATTTGCTGGACCGAGGTTAACCTCCTGTATTCCAGTTTCCACTGCTAAAATCTATACATTTAAAGAGTTACAATAGAACATGTACATTTCTGTTCTCTTCCAGTAGGGAAACTGTGGTTACATTTCAAACAGCACTTTGCAAATACACACACACCTGTAGAAGCAGTTTGATATTCACATGACATACAGTTCTGATATATTTATAGTACAAGCATCTTGTATAAATCATTTCAATATTCAACAAAGACATATACTTATTTACAAAATTCCAGCTATCTGTGTTGGCAATATCTCCTTTTATCACAGTCACATTCACAGATAAATGTTTTTTGGTAAACATTCCTGCCATAGGGTGAGAAAGTGTGTGGCAAATGAAAGGTATACAAAAACTTCACGCTTTTCATAGGAAGAGATTTTAATGAGGAATATTTTTAAAATATGTCAGAGCTAAATAAGTCTGTCATGGCTATAACATGAACCATCAAGATACAATACAGCAATGTCCTAATACAAAGAATTTGCACCAAAAAATATAGTCTTCTGAGTATGTGGGCATTGCTCAAAGACATCACTATATAGAAAGATTTTACCCCTGTATTTGACCATGCATACCCTACTCTGAGTTCACATCTTCTTGATGTACATTATAGACTTTTTGAAGTAACTGCAACTTGCTCTATTAGAGCTCAATGCATCACCAAGATACAGTGTTTGAGATTGTTCAGCAAAGCAAGAAAGTGTGAACAGTAACTAAAGCTACATTTTTAGCTTAAATTTAAC
>NC_056732.1:595470021-595527521 GCF_019279795.1 Protopterus annectens
GGAAGACCAACAGCTTGATTAGGGAAAAAGTGACATATGAAAAGAAAGAAGCATAGCCCCCACCTAATAAAAAGGGTGGTAATAGGAATTTAAACCATGTATCAGCTGTCCTTTTTCCCCATGCTCACAGCACTTACATCATGTGCCACCGACAGCATTACTTGACAGCTTTATTTTCTTCATTGAGTACTGTCCACAGTGCTGACAGCCATGCAATGCCACCAGGCTGGTTTGTGCTATACAAGGCAAACTAAACTAAATTGTTCTCTTTTCTTTTTAAGCCATGAAAGTGCATTTTACACTGCAGCATGCAAAATGGAGAAGGCAATATTTATCAAAAGCATTCACACAGATTGTTTTGTTTAACAATTTGAAGGAACATGAAATGAATTAGAGTGTATATCTAGCAATAAGCAGAACTACTGCTGCATTACATTGACACATTCTGCCTTCTCAGATATCCTTGTCACATCACTACTATCATGTATGTCTCATTATAACAGGGCTATAGGTAATGTCTTGGGAATAGAAAAGAGGACAGTAATTGTGAAAATACTTTCATTTTTTTTCTTACTTACTCAAATAACATTGACATCATTTCAAATTGCATATCTGTCTGTCAGTTTTAGTCAATACTGATCTTACTTGAGTTTCCCACCACAGCACATTCATATGCCAAAATGTGTGTCAAAACTTATTATAACCTCCCATAGTAAATTGATCTGTAAACTGGTTTTGAACCATGCATCACTAGTACTGTTTTTCTAAAGTCAAAGAATTTACATGTTACGCAGCAGAGATAGTTTTGTGATAACCTAAATTTCTTCAATAGGTACTGCCCGGAGTTTTGAGAAAAGCTCACTGATGACAATCTCAATTGCGCCCTTTATGGGATTCCTAATTAAATTTGTCAGTTTTTACCTTTGGCAGAGAACAGTTTACTGCTACTTACCTCTGCCTGTCAACTGAGTCCAGTGGCAAACTGCATGAAAATGTTCATGAAAAAAAGTTCACATTTCAAAACAAGTACTGTGAATGTACATTTCTGATGTTTAATCAAATTTGTTATCTTTCAACAGGAAACTATATGGATTTGAACCATCAAGGCAACATATTTAGAGCAATCATTTAAAATTATTCCCCATATTTTCCACAAAGTCACATAAAGGAAAAAAGTGTTTGGCTGTACTAAAAATGTGACTTTCTATCAAGTCACATTGAAAGACCAAGTCATGAATGTTGTGCTTTCTCATTTTCCTGTAAATGTCTGGATGAGTGAGATATTGCTAGTTATGATACCCATGCTCTCATACAATATTAAAAGTCTGCAAACACTGCAGGTGTGTTGCTTTCTTTCTTTATGATGCCTCATTCCCTTTTCTTTACTTCCCTAAGAACGGTGCAATCTTATTTTTATTGCATATGTTATCTGTATCGATGCTTAATGTACTTTGAATGTGCACAGCATGTTTTAGTAAAAAGCAATAACTAGGGTCATTAAAACAGCATTGAATGTTAGAAATGCTGCTAACTCAATCAATGTACTTTCAGACTTATATATATATATATATATATATATATATATATATATATACTGCACAAGCCATAATTCACTGATGTAGTAAATGACATCATTATCCAGGTCTTATGTTGCCATTGAGTTTTTATCTTAGAGAGAGACCAATCTGCTCGAGGGAGGACATGGCAGCAGGTGGTTGACGACATCAGTGCTGCTGGAAGGCATGCGAGAAGTTACTCTCAGATACAACACAGGTCAAGTGACATGATAACCTCTGCCCACTGTATTGCTGCTGCAGTTGCCCAGAAATAAGTAAATAAGGGAGGAGGTCCTGCTGCCATACCACCACTAACTGAACTAGAGGAGATTTTCTCCACTGTCAGAGATCCAGATAGCTTGGCAGAAGGTTCACACTGAATCTGTGATGCTGATGTGTATGACAGACCCAGACTGTCTCTAGCAGAACTTCCAGGTATGCAAAATACAAGTGCCATTGTTATATCTTTATATGCATGTATCTTATATGTCTGATATATGTAGATCCAGCAATGAGTATTAGTTAGAAGACACAGTAAGGTAGAAATAGAGGCTGGTGTTGGTGCAGATGGGGGAATTTGACAGGTCAGTAGATTTTTGTATGAGAACATTCTTAATCTACAGAGGCAAAATGAATTGTTCTCTATTACTTGTTTCATTTGCATTGTGATACTTATCAGCCTTCTTCCCTTTACCTTCCTTAGATAAAGGGACCCCTGGATTACAGGCTGTAAGACCACCTGCATATGGTAAGTGTACATTTGGTTATTGTTATTACTGAATTTAAGGTAGATTCATGTCTAACCATAAGAAAATGTGTTTTTTTTAGCATCTACTATAGTTTGACATGTCTTTCATATAAGAGAGGGTTTTGATACATTTTATTTTATGTTTCTCTGTTCATTGTATTTATTGCTTGTTATTATAGATGATCCTGACAGTGGCACTGTGTAACTCCTACAATCTGATGTAAGAATATCAGGCACCTCTGATCATGCTGGCAATGAAATGTCACAGTCTGGGGGTGTAAAGGGTCAGACTTGCATTCAAGTTGTGGCTGCCACATCCTTACCCCATATTTCAGATACAATCATTATGCCTATGCATTCCTACGGCATGGAGACCTCTAATATAGGATAATTTGAGGGTGACACAGTTGATCAGGGTAGTGTGGTTACACTAGCTGCAGTGGCGCAGTGCTAGTTGCTTCTCCCCATAGCCATCATGAGGATGAAGTGCCACACAGGAGGGTTGATAGAGGTGCTCAGAGGAGGCCTGTTACCTACCCTCCTCCTGATGCTGGCGTGTCATTACGTGCCACTAGACGTATGTGTAGGGCTGTACTGGAGGCAAAGGCATGTTCCAGAGATAGTGTGAGTAATAAACATTGTGCATTCTGATGTGTGCGACTCCCAGAACTGTGTGAGTGACTCCTTAGGCAGGATGAATGACATGCTGCATCAGGAAGTGTCTGGGATGGAATGTCTACTAGGGGACAGTGGGCATCCAAGTAGCCAGAGAGCTGCTAAATCTTCTGGTGTTAGCAGATGTGGCTGCTCAATATCCTGCCCCATAGTGCCATTACGTCCACCACTCCATCAATGATCGTGGTGTCTACACCCAGAAATGGTAAGCCACATGGTTATGATCTTAGATGTAGTCATTTGGAGAGCTTCTCCAACAGTCATCACTCACATTCATCTAGCACCCCAAACTCTAGCCATGGCCATGGAAGTAGCAGTGTAACTCCTGGCAGTGGGAGGTTCTCATGGTCAAGGATATCAACACTAAACGTTTTACTCTACCATGAACTGCTTCCACATGTCTGAGATGTCAGAATGCTACAGTGCTTGATTGTGCTCATGCAGACACACACTTATTGAAAAAAAAATCACTTACCCCAACCCAGACACACACATGCAAACTATCTAAACAGTACTGTTGAATGCAATACATCTGTTGTTACTTCTCCTATACAGTCTGTTCTTACCCACACACACTAACTTATAGATACAAGTGTTTCTTACCCACACAAACTCACTTATAGATACAGGTGTTTCTTGCCTGCACACACTCATTTATGGATACAGGTATTTCTTATCCATTCACACTCACTTCTAGATACATGTGTTTTTTACCCGCACACACTCACTTGTAAGTACACATGTTAAACACACACTCTACCTTACAGTGGTTCTCTAACAACCTTACAAATAGACAACATGCAACAAAATGTGACCAGTACTTCTCACCTTATCTAGTGATATCAGCAGGAGTTCCCCCAGGCTGTATACTTGGGCCAGTCCTTCAAAGCATATCGATTAATGACTTTCACTCTTCCCTGTCCCAAACTTCACTTATTCAATACAGAGATAATTCCACCATCATCTGCTCTGTCTACTCCACCAGTGAACTCCACAAACTAACTAAAATTGCCTTCTCATCCATGGAAACATGGATGATCCACCCCCATAAACAGGTCAGAATTTACTATTCGGTCTCAGAACAGCAGTATCATCAAAACAGTACCCACTAAACTCTTTGGAGTTACTATAGATGAAAATCTCTCCTTTGACCTTCATATCCTAAACAACATCAGAAAGCCCACCAAGTTAGGTCTGCTTTTCAGACACATAACTTACCTCAACAACTCAGCCAAAAAACCCTAGCATTGTCCTTTCTTTTACCATCTCTACTATATGGTGCCTCCTGCTCACAGGCATTCAACTCTCTAAAAAGCAAACTCGAATCTTGTTACAATAAAGTAGCAAAGCTTGCCAACAATGCTACACATACCTCCCATCACCGTATAGCCATTCAAAAACTCAATTGGCTCAAACTACTTCACTTTATAACTTACCTACAACTCACCATTGCACATAAAATCATAACTTAACTAGTGGTCTGCCTATCCCTAGCCTCACTAATGCCCCCCAACAGCCCTGCTAGATACCTCAGATCAGAAAATAAATATCTTCTAAAGGTAGAATTACCTAACCTTACAGCTGGCCAAGCTCTTTACTTTGTTGCTATAGTGAAGGTGTGGAATTCCTTACCTACCACAATCAGAACCACTTCTAACCATACCATTTTCAAGAAGTCTCTGCAACAATACCTCTCCAAACTATGGTTCTGTACATGCTCAAATAATTCTTCCAGTATTACATGAAACTAGAAACTTTTTCTAACAACTTAAACACTTTAAAATATCTATCTATCTTTACATAATTTAACTCTTCTGCCTCTCAGTTTTATGCATCCTCAGCTACAAGATGAAATTTAAAGAAAAGAAAGCCTAATTCTAATTGTATATTATCATGTATATATTGTACCTGGATGTAAATCATTATTATTTCTGTATTTTGTATAATGTTGCTTACTAGTAACTTGAATCTGTTAACAGCCATTATGTAACTTTATCTAATTAATATATATGTAATATGTGGAGCTTTTTCCCTGAGCCTCCACTGAAAATGGGTACTCCAAGGCCCAGTGGACTATCCCAGAAAACAAATGCAAACAAATATATAAATAAAATAAATAAATAATACTTCAATAAATGTACACCCCAGACAAATGCACTGCATAGGGACATATACTTATTTCTACATGAGAGTACTCTGTTATGTAACCCTCTTGTCATTACAGGCAGGTTCCACACTTACCTTGTCATTACTGCAGGTACCAAATTACTGCAGGTACCAAATGTGTACTTGGGGGATGTGCCTGTCTGATGCTATCAGAACATAGCTATTGCATGGTTAAGTAAAGTTTATGAATAGGTTCCCTATATGCATGTGTGTGGGATCCTAGGCTTTGACCTAGGATGTGATCATGAGTGCTATCTTCTGCCTCTTAGCAAGTATCAGGGTGTACCCTGCATGTCTCTGTCTGCCAGCATCTTCTGTTAATTGTGGTTCATTTCTTGACTCCTTATCTGTATCTACCACTGCTGCTGGCCCTGCCCATAGTTCTTGAAATGGTGGTCCTGCTCCTTGCTGTCCTTATTGAATCTGTTCCTGAGAATTGTATTGTGTAACATGGCACAGACTGTAACTATTTTAGCAGATGCACATGGGTCATACTGTAATGCACCTCCTGATGTGTCTTAACCAGAACCTTGATTCAAACAATCCAAATACATATTCTTTACTATTCTTAGTTTGTGCATGGGCCTCATTGTATCCTTGCTCAGTAGTATTGTGTGGGTTTCTGATGTGTGTCATGAGCCTAGGTTCCAATGCATGAGCTGCATCCCCCATGCCCTTGGGGGATGTCACCCCAAGCAAATCTGATGTACAGCTCAGAGGTGTGCCATATGTGTGAGTCAGGAAAACTGTTGGGTTATCTACACATACAATGCAGATGATCCCTTGGGCATTACAGAGAGCCTAACAATTTATAAAGTGGAAACTAAAACCTTTTCTGTTGATGTACCTCTGAATTGGTCAGGGCTTTTATTTCAATAGGTATGCAATTTGTGACCCCAATACGTCAGGGAGGTGTAATACTGCATAGAATTCCTGCATAGGTCTTGCTCTGTCTTGTGGTATGTGTGGAAAACAGATGTGATCCTTTGCATGTAGTAGCACTCCATTTAAAACTGGTATAATATTCTAGAGACTGATGCCTGTGACACCCTTAATATATCCCCTATGAGTCTTTGTAAAGTGCCATTAGCTACTAGACATAACACTATGCATAGTTTGTTTCTACTGGGATGGATTCTCCATGATTTCCCTGGAGCCTGAGGTGGGGACAGCACAGATGTCATATTCCCTGCCATGGTTCCCTGTCTACCCTGTATCTCTCAGCAATTGCTGTCATGCAGTCCATGAAATACCCTTTTTCTTCTTGCCTGATGTCTGGCAGCACCACCAGCACCCAAATTTAAAGCTGTTGCTCATATAGTATAATAATAGCAGCAAGCAGCCCCAAACATGCTTTTTCTTCTAAGTGTAACTGAGCCTGTATTCCAAAGAGTTTTGCTGTTCAAGGCAAATGGCTACATTGTGTGTATACAATTGCTTTATGGCTTCCTGAATAACTCAGCCATGTTGGATTGATTAATTATCATGTACTTTGGATCTTTCTATTGTCATTACCATATTCTGCCATTTGCATTTATTTTGCAGCTCTACACATTGTTTAGAACTGTTTAATAAATACCAAATAGTGAACTCGCTTTTAGGGGAATCTGGTCCAATGTCTTTGTTGGAATATTTATATTATTTTAAATGTTAATGAATTAATTATTGTTATAGGCTGATTTTAGTCATGTGGTTAGATTCTTATTTCTCTTTTTATGTCTCTGGAATTGTTCTGCTACAGTTCATCAAGTATTACATATGAAAGTGCTCAACCATTAAACATTCAAGAACTTCATGCGACTACTGGCATTATTTACAGTGGATTATTTGTTAGGAATATTGAAAAGTAAATGTGAGTTGCACAAACTATATAACAAGCTTTAAACAGATCTGATGAAGTCTTAGAAAAATTAAGATGAATACCCTTATTTATTTTATTTTCTTCCTCAGTAAAATCTGCACCTATATTTTGAGACAGAATCACCTCCATAATATTTTTATTTAGGGAAAAGATTGTTTAATCTCTGTTACTTGCTTATTTGCATATGCCACAGGTACAAGCTTTATGTGTTTCAAAAATATCAATATCATATTAACCTGTTTTTCTACAAATAATAGATTACTAATGATTATTTTTAATTTGGGTTTGTGATAAGGTATCTTTCCATAATTTTATATAGTATTTAAACATTAGTTTTCAGCTGTTAACATCTAAATTTAAGACCATTCCAAATTCAGTGATGCTTTTAGCAGTGAATATATATATTAAGAATGGGACATTTTAACTGCTAAATATATCAAAAGAAGGCTATATTTTAGTAAGTGCAACATAGCCTCATGTTAACAAAATATCTGTAACTTTCAATGTTAAGAACAAAAGTACAAAAGCATTCTTACAGTCAGTCTCCTCTACGTTTATCATACTCCATTCAAAAAGTATATATATTTAAAGGATAAGAAATTCCATTCAGCTGCTAGTAGCTGAACTTCTTCCAGTTCTGCTCAAATGCTGAAAGGAAAGACTCTTAATTATTTTCTTATTTAGATTTAATGGACAAAGAAATGCAAAATACACATGAAAGAGAAATAAGGTGCATAATTTTGATGTAAAAACAGTTGAATTTGTAAAGCAACATATTTAAATTATATAATTTTGCTATACAATTTTCTGATATTAAAGTACTGTAAGCGATTAATTTAACTTATTCCCTCCAGAGCTGCTGTTGAAGTTTGCACTCTTGCTTCCAATGGTTGCATCCTGCGCTATTTGGTGACCACAGGTTATATCCTCATAAATCAAACAAACATTTATATCTCTAGAACCATAAGTGAAACTAAAGATGTGTAAATGACAAAATGTTCAGTACAAGTTGTCTTTACAGAGTTAATACTGATTTGGTTCTACGTCTAAAATGGATTTTATAAGTCCCAATGAAAATTGTAAATATTACATTTTGCATTGTTTTGTAAACACCATGCAATGCCTCAGCAATCACTTAAAGGCATCATATATTGTTAACAGCATTTTGTTCATCCAGCTGTGTGCTTTCAATATTACACCAATCAGTTCTGATTATATTCCTTTGAAGCTGACATTAGTGAAATACTGAAATTAATATATATATATATATATATATATATATATATAAAACATAAAAAAAAACTCTTCAGCTGAATTAAATAGAGGTCAAATATCAGTGCAGTTACTTGCCCATCATGTGTGTTTTAAGATGACACCTTTCTGTAACTTTTAAGTAGCAGCATTTTAGAATTACTAATTTAAATATAAACAGGCAATATTAGATGGCTAGAGGTGTCAAATGTTAACAGAAACACCGGGAAGTATCACTAGGTTTTAATGAGTTAACTAACCATATACTAGTAAAAAATAATTAGTAATTATACTGAATGGGAGTCTGTCAGGGTTAATTAGTGTAGCTGTTTTCTGGTATGAATGTTTTTGCAAAGGCAAAATTGAAAAAAAAACTGAGGCATTGCTGTGCTTGAAAATAATAGTGGCATTAATACTAAAACATCTGCCTATTTTTATAAAAGCGGGCAATGATGGCTGCACATATACTCTTCTCATTTTTAATATTAGAGAAAATTGCTTACAATGTGGTTGGTGGCAAAAATATGGATTGCTCAATACATGAAGAAGATGCATGTTAGAACATGGTTGATGCCTATGTAAGTAGTGCTTTAACAACAAGTTATCTCTAAAACCTAGATTGCTTTAAGAAATGTGAATAGTATGAATAAAATTTTATGTTAGGAAGTGATGTAATGTTTACACTTACTTATAGTCTGTGCATCCTGAAACGTAAAGTATTGTCATTTGTTTCCAATTTAAAATTGATCAGTGGGTATAAACATATAACCGAACAATGATGTGCTCTTGTTTTATTTTTGTCATAGATTCCCTGCTCTGGCGCCTGCCTTATCAACCATTAACTATTTTCTTAAATTAGCTAGCCTTTCTGTTTCTTTTTCTCCTGAGAAGGTCTCTTTCCTGGCCTTCATTAATTTCTATGGAAAAATCAACTCTTCAGTTTCTAATTTAATTGCAGTGCTCACCCCAATCAATGCACACCTCTTTGGCTTGCCTCTCCCTACTGCTTCTCCTTCTTGCCTCTCCCATATTTTAGAGTTTTGTGCATTAGATGTGTCTATTTTGCCTCTCTTGTTTTCAGGAGTCAATCCATCTTCCATTTAACAACACCTATCTTCCAAACAGTCCACTTTGAGTTTCTGTTTTACTTTCTGGATAATGAACTTTTGAAACTCCTGGGTACATTATCATTTTATTTAAAATGGTATATTATCATTTTATTAAAATGGTAATACATTTGAAAAAGCTGGATTACTCAAACAAACATTCACTTGTCTTAAATGAATAATGTCTGAAGAGTACCTGCCTGGGATTCAACTCATTCCTATTTTTTTCTGCCAAGTTAATGAATGGAGTCTTCTGAATCAATAAACTTCCTTCTGGCCTTGTTTGACAGCAGTATTAATGGAAAAAGTCCTCCATCTTCTCATCAGGGCTCTGTCCAGAGACTCCCTGCCACCCCCAATCAGTGTGACATCACTTCTGCACTACCTCTCTCTCTTAACCATCTATCTGAGACATTTTCACTTTTTGTAAGCCAGTACTTTGGAGATAGGGGATTTTCTTTTCCACCCTCATCCTTTCAACAAACTTTTAGTTGAATTTACAACGAACTTCAAGACAATGTTCTTCTTCCATTAACTGGAGTAACTGTAAGTTCAGTCATCTATTATAGGCTTTAATTCATGTCACAAAAATGTCAGCAGTTTGGCTAAGTGGCAACTATAATGCATTTACATTGCAATCCATATGCTGCAAATTTAGCAACTTTTTCATAACATTGTTTAAGTTTTAATTTATGTAATGCCTGACAGTTTGTAAGGATGGGTACCATAAATAAGTATGGGGAGAAGATAAGTAGTAGCAAGTATAACTGTAGTTGCATCAGTGAGTAACTTTGGCTCTATAAAACATCCCTAGTTTTTGATGAGTTTTTCTTGTGCAATTTTGTACATGCAGGTCAAATGTCAAATTATTATCCACTATCATCTTTAATAATTTGCTAAGATGAGTGACATCAATAGATGTGCTATCAATTTGTAGAACTATAAATTTTGTTTTTTCAGGGGAGAGATTTGGGGGAAAAGTAGTAGTTTGCATTTTCTGGTTGAGCATGAGCCATGTTTCAGTTGCTGTTAAAGCTTCCTGAGTATTTTTTGAAAGTGTGCCACATTATCAGATGTGCAAATGAGTATGGAGTCATCTGTGTACTGTATTAGAGAGGCCTGTTGTATGGATATACGGAGGGTGTCACTGAGAATGTTAAAAGAGGAGGGGACCAAGGATAGATCCTTGTGGTAAACTAGTGGTGACTGAGAGGTATGGAGTGAGGAGGGAGTGACATTTTGTTGACTGATAACCAATATAATACCTCTGTAATGGCTGACTCTGATTGAAGACAATTCACAAATAATTTAAACTTGTTTATTGAGCACTTTTGTCTTTTTAAAGACTTCTTCAGAATAAAAAAACAGTGCTACATACCCCAGTTTATATCTAATCAATTCAAACTGAAAAAAATATTAATTCTATTACATCAGTTCCTTTCTCAAAACAAAGTAAAAAATTACTAATTAAATACACTTTAAATGTAATTTAAATATTATATACTTTAGTATAGGGGAATAACTATTAATTATGTCTTTTAAATTAATGTAAAAATGTTAAAAGTATTTATACATATATTTAATACAGGGCTTTTTACTAAGTATTTTGTATACATATGTATGAAATCATTTTATAAAAACATTGTACATTGCTAGTCACTTAAATCTTTGCACATACCATTTCATCATCCACTTACTTGCATCTTTTTGCTTTTTGCAACCCTCAGTTGTTACACAGGTCCCATGGTGTGTAGTCATTAGCCCCACTCATTTTCTGCACACGGGCCAACAATAATTGTCCATTAAGTCCCAGGGCTGTCCTTGCATTTAAATGCAGTTGCCATATTGGTTCTTGATATTCAAGCAGCGTTTCCCATTGTCCACCCCTAGGACTTGGCTCAACTTGTTCCTGTACCCAAAACAAAAATAGCCATCCTTTTCACACTCCTTTACATGTCTGCATAGTGCATCTATTTCTTCCTGCTTTGATATGTCTTAATAATATTCATAGACCCTCATTTTTAAACATCTCTCAGTTTTCCCTGCATAATAAGTAGAGCTAAGTTGACAATATGCAAGATACACAACACCCTTTGAAGAACAGTTAAAAGTACCTATTGATGTTATTGGAATCTATATAGTAGGAATTTGCAACTCTGCACATTCTGCCATATACTTACATTGATTGCACATTCCACATTTATGAGTTCCTGTCTTCTTGTGCAAGTTTTCCATTCCATCACTATAGCACTTGCTTTCAAAGCTGAGTTTACTATTTTCCTCTTCTATAACTATATAGAGGAGGTTTAGAAAAAATGTCTAACCTATTTGACATCTTTGAGAAAATATCCAAATATTTCTGAATGATCTTCTGCATCTCTTTTGTGTCATGGCTACATTTTAAAGTTAGGGAACTAATGTAATTCACTGCTGACTCCCTTAGCTAATTGATGTTCATTGAATTAACATTATCATTATAGCAGTTTCTGTTTTTGTTCATATCTTGACTAGTCACTTCCACAAATTTCTCATTATAACACAGGAGGGGAACATGTTTTGTACCCCAGCTTTTCAAAATTTCTTCCATCATTCCTTTCACTAAAGATTCTGTATATGCCAGTTCTAAAAATAGGATAGCAACAACTTTTAGTTCATTTAAGAGCTCCTGTAAATCAGAAGTCATGTGGGCTATTCAGACCATTTGCTGTTTAAAAATGCTTTTCTTCTGGTGGAAAGGATGGTTGTTACCAAAGGATAAGTATGAGTTAGTAAAACTTTCCTTCTATAAAGTTTTGATTTAAATCTGTTATTCTCCATATCAGTTATTAACTTCACATCTAAGTAATTAACTTCATGGATTCCAATATTGCATGTACATTTTAAAAGTTCTGCAGTGCTGTTTATGTATTGGACAAAATCATCTAGTTAATCTTTTCATCGTTTCCTGATGATAAAAATACCATCCAAGAACCATAAATATAAGGTTATCATGGAAAAAAGGAGGAAGTGATTGCACAATTTTGTTTCCAATATAACAAAACTAAATTAAAAAAGAGGGGGCACAGGCAGCCTTCATGGCTACCCCACTTGTTTATTTATAATACTCCCCCTCAAAATAAATATATTTGTTATCCAAAACAAGCTCCAAAACCTCCATGATTAATCTCAGATCTTCATTAGTTAAGTAGTCATACTTAGTTAAAATATTTGTACACCATTCCAACCCCACTGGGTGGGGTATTACAGAAAACAAATCCTGGATGTCTATAGTCACCAGTATAGCATGGGAATGGTAACAATTTTTAATTATTTTAGCTAGAAAATCCCAGGAATCTACTAATACATGGTTACATTCTCCCAATATTTGTTTTAGTTTTCTGCCCACATATAACACTAAAGAGTACATTTTAGATCCAGCAGCAGCTACTATTGGTCTAAGGGGTGGGTTCTTTAGGTCTTTATGGAGATTAGGTATACCAGATATAGAAGGAATTGCTGGTTTAGAGTTGTAAAGAAATTTGTATACGTTCTTATCACTAATACCCTGTAGAAAATTCTCTTCAAAGACCAAGTGAATTTTCCCTGTGTGCCATATTTATTTCCTTCTTCGACACTTGAGTATACCTGGAATCACTCTTCAAAGCTTTAACATTTTGGCCGTATAGCACCAAAAATCCTTAATAACTACCCCTTCCCCTTTTATCAGGTTTCATTATTCTAATTTCCTTATTTGAAACCAGTTCCTTCATAACAACCTATTCTGGTTTTAAATTAGAAACCAACTTCTTCTTGTTATTCAAGTGGCCTCTAATGTCATGTTTACCTAGGGTTTTAAAATTCACAAGGATAGGGTACAAAGGAGTATTGTAGGTGCTCCTTTCCTTAAATATATTAGAATCTACAACCCCTTTGTTTCCATACATAAGAGCCAAGTTTATTTTCCACAAAAAATGTTTAAAATCAATGAGAACTTCACTTACTTCAGTTCTGCTAGTGGGTACAAAAATAAACCATTTTATGAAAATGAAAAAAAATGGACTAGGGTTAACACTAAGACACTGTAGCTGTAGATATTAAAATCGTTAAAGGAAAAAAAAAATCACCCCATCTGTTTAAATCAACTCTTACCCAAAACTGACCTGTGTGTTCAGTTGGGGGAATCAATTCCTTCCTAATCCCTTTTATCCCCTTCCTCTGTGAGGTCGCATGTTGCCTCTGTGGTAGTGACTGTCTGAACTCCCTATTCTCTACCTGCTTTTCAACCTGTCTTACCAGAAAATCATAACCAATTTCACCACACCAAATTATAATGTTGTGACTAGTGACACAATTTCCTTCATCACTAAGTTCACCCATGTTGTTACCAAAATTGTTGGAAATATTACTTTTCTTGTATCTTGCTGGGTGGTAAGCTTTACTCTCAGAATAAGCCCTTTTATCTCTTTCTAATTTCCCCATTTGTTTTTTCATTGTATCTAGTTTGTCACTCACCTCTTTTAAATCAAGAAAATATTTATTCTTATGGTCTTCGACAGTAAACAGTAAATCATTCTGAATAGTTGTATTTAATATAATAATTTTATTGTACAATAGTAATAACATCCTCTCATTATTTCTAATTATAGCTTTCATAACTTCTAAGCCAGAAGAATTAAATATTTGAAATAGTTCTCTGAATGTCTATAGAGGGTTCAACCTTATTAGGGTATTTTCCTATATTTTTCCTGCTGGGGACTTGTTTTCTATTTGTAGCTTCTTTTAAGAAGCCATTGTCCTTTATTATAATTCTATATCTGGTAATTTTGTTCTTTAGTCCTGCTCCCTAACGCTCACTGTGGATGTGCAATAGCCATAATCAGAGGTTAGAAAGCCCTGGTAAAGGAACAACAGCTGAGGACCCCCAGTAATTGGCTGTCACCCTGAGTGTACTACCCAAGCAATGACTCTGAACCCTGTATTCCTGGACTTCTTACAACCAATAGGTTAGAAAGCCCTGGTAAAGGAACAACAGCTGAGGACCCACAGTAATTGGCTGTCACCCTGAGTGTACTACCCAAACAAGTACTCTGGACCCTGTATCCCTGGACTTCTTACAACCAATAGATTAGAAAGCCCTGGTAAAGGAACAGCAGCTGAGGACCTACAGTAATTGGCCATCACCCTGAGTGTATTACCCAAGCAACGACTCTGAACCCTGTATGCCTAGACTTCTTACAACTAATGTATGTTCAGTAACTCACTAATAATTTTTTATCCTACCTCCTGCAGTAGGGATACTTGCACATCCCATGGGTCTCTAATATAATCGCCTACCTTCAGCTTACCAACTGCCGTTCCAGCATTTACAACTCTCACTCTTGTACAGTTTTAACTGGAAACTATTGCTAGCCCCTTCAGCATTTCTAGTTTAGGTCCTGGCAGAAATGCTAAGCAGCTAAACCTCTCAGAGTGAGCTTTACTTTTCAAGCAATCTGACCTATAAGTCACCAACCTGACTCTGACTGATTGTTTCCAGCCAGAAAGGCATCCATGGTGCTTGTTAAGCAAATCTCTTATCTCCAGTGATTTCTGGCTTTTCGGAGAACCAGGGAGCTCCCATGATCCTTTGCGGCATTTAAAGTTCCTGTTTGGCACCATACGCTATCTTCTAATCCATCCTGCTCCCTAACACTCACTGTGGATGTGCAATAGCCATAATCAGAGGTTAGAACACCCTGGTAAAGGAACAACAGCTAAGGATCCACAGTAATTGGCCATCACCCCAAGTGTACTACCCAAGCAAGGACTCTGAACCTGTATTCCTGGACTTCTTACAACCAATAGGTTAGAAAGCCCTGGTAAAGGAACAACAGCTGAGGACCAACAGTAATTGGCTGTCACCCTGCGTGTACTACCCAAGCAAGGACTCAGAACCCTGTATTCCTGGACTTCTTACAACCAATGTATGTTCAGTAACTCACTAATAATATTTCATCCTACCTCCTGCATTATGGATACTTGCACATCCCATGGGTCTCAAATATAATCCCCTACCTTCAGCTTATCAACTGCCCTTCCAGCCATTACAACTATCACTATTGTACAGCTTTAACTGGAAACTATTGCTAACCCCTTCAGCATTTCTAGTTTAGGTCCTGACAGAAACACTAAGCAGCTAAACCTCTCAGAGTGAGCTTTACTTTTCAAGCAGTTGGACCTGTAAGTCACCAACCTGACTCTGACTGATTGTTTTCAGCCAGAAAGACATCCGTAGTGGTTCTTCCCACTCCATTTGCCCTACAGGCTCACTCTGCTCCCCTACCCTGCCCTCAATTCCCTCCCACCCCCAGCATGCCTAACTTTATTCTACCCTTTCTCCACCCAGTCAGCCTAATTACCCAATAGTAGTTCTTCCCTCATTACCCCCACCTACTTACACCCATCCCACTTAATCACATCACTCTCTCTAAGTCCTCACAAATTAAAGTCCCATCCTCTTTTCTTATTATACTAAGAAAACCTTTATCTCTTCCTCAACCCTCTCTTACATCATAGCCATTTCTCTTCTCCAGATCTATACCTATACATATTATACTCCCTTTGTACAGCATGCTCCCCTTAATTGACCACACCCTCCAGGCCCCCTGCTTCCTCCTTGTATTCCAAATTCCCCTATGCTATGCCAGCTAATATTCCTCCAATACTCATCCAATATTACCTTCAACAATAACTACCAATACAAACCCAACTTCACCCTCAATCCTACTCTCATTTCCATTCTATCTACTCTTCCCTTATTCAGCCTAACCTTCTGTACCTATTCTACCCTAAAATCATCTCCACCACAGCTAAGATACCGATACCTAAATTATTGTAAGCTCCACCTAACCTCTTACATTGCAAACCTAAATGGCTAAAGGTTATTTCCTTTAACAACATAGTCTTAGCTGGAGACATCCATCCCAACCCTGGTCCTAGTCCCATTATTAACAATACCCACCCCTCATCTCCTTCCTCCCCTTGCTCCCCCAACAACACTCTTAAAATTTTTACTATCAATGCCCAGAGTCTCAACAATAATGTACACCAATTTCAAGCATTGCTAAGCCATAACCAACTTGACATCTTAGCCATTTCCGAAATTTGGCTCAAACCCCATATCTCTGACTCTAAAATTCTGCCCTCAGGATTTCACATTCACAGAAATGACCGATTAAATAAAAAAGGCGGCGGCACTGCCCTAGTCTACTGTAATCTTCTAACCTTAAATCCCCTTCAAATTCCATTTCCTAAATTCAACAACACTGAACTTACAGCTGATCTACTAAAAATGAATAAACACAAGAATATCTGCATCATTGCTCTATATATCTCACCTGATAACATCTGTACCGTCAAAGATATTCTCCTATGGGCCTCTACTGAAATTAACTACGAAACTTACATTCTAGGGGATGTAAATATTGACTGGAATAAAGTCAAAAGTCCTCACTCTCTCCCTATCTATTAACCTCTATAACTTTATGCAAGTAATCCTCTCCATCACCCAACCCAACAAAACAAATCCACAGGATCCACTATTGATTGGATCCTAGTCACCCATCCAAATAAAATAACCAACTCTGGCACCATTCCCGACACCATTAGCGACCACCTCCCAGCTTTCATTCATTGATCAACTAGCTCTACCCCACACCAGCACCAATACATTCTCACTCCCAACCTCAGCAGCTTCAATCCCACAACTTTCTCAAGTATTCTCAAACAAATGAACTGGCAAATTCTAAATACCCTTCCTCTTGACTACTTCAACTCTAAACTCCCTAGCCCCACTAAGAAATAAAAGGTTAAAAACTAATACTGCTCCTTGGCTATCCAAGGAAACAAAACAAATTATGCATCAAAGGGACAAATTATGGAAGCTTTACCAAAACAATAAACTGCCCAATAGCACTAGACCCCCTATGCTGTAGAGAAGGACAAGGCTCTCTAATCAACCTTACCAGCCAATCAGTAAAACAGTTCACTGCACCTATCCAGGCTAATCCAAAGGGCAGTTTCAGGTGTACTCTCCAGTCCAACTGGTGAATCTGAGCATTTTGAGGCAATGTTACATCTGCCTCATGTACACAGACAACCCTCTCCTTCTACCACCAAACACTAATACATGCGAGAGATGCAATTATACAGCCAAACTGGAGGCTAAGCTCTATCAACCCAAGACTGGACTAAACATGTCAAGAGGAGAAGGGAATTACTTGCATCACACCACCAGTCTCACATAGACCTATGAAACCAGCAGTGGCAAAAAACACACATAAATACAAGAAAACATACTCAGAGGCTCTAAATAAAAATCTGCAAAAGTAACGGAGACCGCCAAAGCAGACATCCAACAACCTCTATCACCCAACACAAACCATGAAACACATACTTCACAAAACCAGTGTGCCACACAATCACAGCCCTTAAGGCTAAATAATATATCCAACACACTACTAATAGCTGACTCTATAGTCAGGCACACTGACATCCCACTCACTAGGCTGAAGAAGGAGAAGGTTACTGTTAGCTGCCTGTCAGTGCCAGGATCCAGCATACAACACAAGCACTCATGTCACTACAGAAGAAGTACAAATACAACTCTGTCATTGTCCATGTTGGTGTGAATGACCTGAGGCGTACCCCCCTGGACTACATGAAAAGAGATGTGGAAGAGCTCTCTGATCATGTAGCCCAGGCTGGTATGACCCTGACCCTGAGTAGCATCCTGCCCTCACCAAGAATGATACCACGGTATAACGAAACAATTATCAATTTCAGCAATAGGCTAAGCTTCTGGTGTCATTCAAAGGGCATTCAGTGTCTGTTAGCCTGGGATGCTTCACTAGAGCTGGCTTGCCCCTGTCACCCTTAGGCTTTCAAATACTGGCCAAGGCTCTTGCCACCCCCATAGTGCCTTTTTAGGCAAGGCTCAAAAGACAAACCCACTGCCGTAAACAGCACAAGTAACAAAAAACTGAGGGTAATGCTACTCAATGCCAGAAGTCTAAACCTCAAAATGCACGCACTAGAGGCACTTCTCAGTATGGAGAAAATCAATGTTTGTGCAGTAACAGAAACCTGGTTTAAGGATCCAGAGAGCACCCCAGCACTACCAGGCTACAACTCAGGCTATACATTTCGGCCACAAAACCCAGACCAAAATACAAAAGGTGGGGGCATATCCATATTCATCAATGATACGCACACCTCCAGGTTAATGGCACAGCACGATGCTTCAGAGATCATCCACATGTAACTAACAATGGGCAAAACTGCAATTGAAATTGTAGCTTGCTACAGATCACCCACCATGTCTCAGGACACCCATTCCACATTTCTGGAAACACTGGGAAACATAAAGGTCCTACCAAAAACCCTGATATTGGGTGATTTCAATTACCCAAACATTAACTGGGAGAACTACTCAATTACTAACTCCCTTGCCCAACATTTCCTAGAATTTATAAACTCAAACACCCTGGATCAACTGGTCAACACCCCCACCAGAGGTAACAACATATTGGACCTGGTCATCACCAACATGGGCGACTGGTGTTCTACACCAGAGGTAAACCCCTCACTGGTTATATCCGACCATAAACTAATCACTCTGGATATCCACATTCTGCCCCCACCCCCGGTCAAAGAAACCACCGTGAAAAAATTTCAAAAGCAAACCTCATGTTACTTAAGACCGATGTGGAAAGTTTCAAAGCCCCCATGCTAAAGGATTATGCCGCCCAAGCTGCAAAATCCTTTACTAATGCACTCTACGGGCAGCTAAAAGAATGCATGGATCAGACTATACCAAGCAAAACCAAAACTCACTCCTCCAAGAAAAGGAAACCAGTCTGGTGGACCCCTGCCATAAACAAGCTATACAAGAGAAGGAGGAAACTAGTACAGAAAAGAGTAAAATCCCAAGAAGGGAAGATATCCCTGATCAGTATCAGCAAGAAACTATGATCCTTCATAAAATCATCCAGGGCTAGCTTTGAAAGAAAAATTGCCAAGGACTCCAAAGATAACCACAAGGCATTCTTTAGCTATGTCAAGAATCTAAGTGGCAATTCTCATTTATGCTCAGAGTTAGTGCAGAATGGCACAAAATAGACTGAACCAACTGATATCACCAACATTCTGGCAGACAGGTTCAGTGCAAACTTCACCCCCCCCCCCACTCACACCCAAAAGGGCCCATAGCCACACCAGAAGAATGTAGTGCTCCTGAAATCACAAACACTCAGATTAAAACAGCCCTCTCCAAAGCCAAAAACACAGCATCAATGGGACCGGATGGTGTCCCAGGCTGCATCCTACATGAGCTTAAAGAGGAACTAACCCCTCACCTAAACACACTGTTCAAACTCAGCCTCTCCATAGGCTATGTGCCCTAAGAATGGCGCACAGCAACGGTTATTCTGCTCCACAAAGGTGGAGCCACAACAGACCCCGGGAACTAGCACCCTATAAGCCGGACTAGCTTGGTCTGCAAGGCTATGGAGCACATCATCATTGATCTCATTAACAGAGACATTGGGAACCTCCAAACACTGGACCCTACCCAGTTTGGCTTTGTTAAGGGAAGATCATGCCTCTTAAACCTGGTGGACTTCTTTGAGACAGTTACCAAGACTATAGAAGAGGGAAAGCTAGTCCACACAGCCTAACTAGACCTTGCACAGGCCTTCAACACCATTCCCCATTCTGGTATTATAGACAAGCTTGCCAGCCTAAACATAAACCCCTACATTACTAGATGGGTTGCCAACTGGCTCATGGACAAAACCCACATGGTAAGAGTTGCGGGAGCTAGGCCTGACTCTAAACCGGTTACAAGTGGCATTTCCCTGGGCTCAGTCCTAGGACCCCTCCTGTTTGGCATATACTTCTCAGAGGTACAGGCAAGCACAGGAGGACTATGGCTGACCGAGTTTGCAGATGACTGCAAACTAGGGGCTATAATTGACTCTCCAGCTGACATAGACATCCTCCAAAAGGGTCTCACTGAGACAGATACCTGGTCTCAAAACCAAGGCCTCAAGCTAAATGCCAAAAAGTGCATAGTCTTCCCCTTTGGAAAAAACAAAGTCCCCACAAACTACCACATAGGTGGTAGCCCCCTAAATATGGAAGACATAATAAGGGATCTGGGGACCCAACTAGATAGTAATCTCTCCTTTGATAATCACATTGCCAAAGTTTTTATAAAATTCTTCTATGTGGCCCACCTAATCACAAAAGGGTTTACATCCGGATCAAAAAAGGTCATTGGGCCCCTCTACTCATCCCTCATCAGACCCATCATAGAGTATAATGCCCCATTTGGGATGTACCTTACAAGACACCTGCAACAGCTGGAAAGACCACAGAATGACCTCACCAAGAGGATCACTGGCCTCAAACAGATGCCATATGCAGCTTGACTGAAGAAACTCCAGCTGTACTTGGTTGCATACCGCCTACTCAGAGGTGATCTCTGCCTGACATACAAGGTCATGTCCAACCCAGACTTGATGGACATGCTTTGCCTAAAGAAAACCATACCCACTTGAGCCACACGCTCGAGGGATCTAAACCTCACCACAACAATAAATAGGAAGTGCTGGAGGGATATATTCCTGACCCAGAGACTTTCCATGCTCTGGAACAAGATTCCAATCTACATTAGGCAGAGCTCCTCACTAACACTCTTCAAGAGAAACCTTGATGAGTGGATGGGAAACAGAAAGTTTACCCCGGGGATCACTTCAATGACTCTGCTGGACAGAGGCGCAAGGAACTAATCTAAAGGGCCGGCGAAAGCCAACACATTTTGGCTAGGCTTATTAACGCCTTCGGGCAGATAGCCTAGTGCCTACTTATGAACCTATGAACCTATAATACCCTGCTCCAATACAAACAACTCCATAACCTTGCAAAACAGCTAATCACTAAGGACAAAAAATCCTACTATATTAAGCTCCAGTCTAATAACAATAAAAAACCCAAGCAATTCTGAAAATCCATAAACTCACTTCTCAATTCAGGCTCCAAGAATAACCCCTGTCCTGACCCAAGTAAATCTGACCTCGAACTAGGCTCTGAATTTAACTCATTTTTCATAGAAACTATTTCTCACCTGACCAAGACTTTCCACAACAACAATCCACCTGTCCCTCATTCTTCTCCATTTAACTCCCCCAATAACCTTCCCCTTATGTTTGAGCTCCAACCTGTCTCTACTAACATTATAAAAAGACTTCTATCCAAACTTAAACTTTGCTCCAATGCTCCTGACAATATTCCCTCCTCCTTCCCAAAATGTGCTGCTGATGGTATAGCACTCCCAATCAGCATCATTATTAACAGATATATAAAGGAATCATACATCCTCAAATATGGCACTCTACTTATATTCTTCCTCTTCACAAAAGAGGCAAAAACACCAACGTCTCAAACTTCTGCCCCATTGCTCTGCTCTCACCAATCTCCAAAATCTTAGAAAAATGAATCCACCTCCAACTTATGCCTTTCCTGACCCAAAACCAACTTCTTACACCTATGCAGCATGGCTTTTGTCCAGGCCATAGCACTATAACCACTCTACTCTCTTTCTTAGAAACTGTCAATCAAGCCCGAGATTCAGGACACTTAGTATCTACAGTTCTGCTCGATCTTTCTAAAGCTTTCGATACTGTCTCCCAAAAACACCTTCTCTATCATCTCTAAAACCTACATCTCTCACCAAATACTTTATCCTGGTTCTCTAGTTACCTGTCAGATAGATCACAAGCAGTTAAATGGAAGAACTCCACCTCTACCTTCTTACCTACCCCAACCAACGTACCACAGGACTGCATACTTGGACCTATGATTTTTAACATCTTTATCAATAACTTTCACACTGCTATTCCTAATGCCAAAATCATTCAATATGCATAAGATTCAATCTTAGTCTGATCTGTCTCAAACCTCCCTGAACTGCTGACTAAAACCCAAACTGCTTTTTCAACTACTGAAAACTGGATGTGCCAAAACCACCTCTCTCTCGATGCAAATAAATCAAACATTCTACTATTCCCTCCCGCAAAGACTTACTCCTATGACAAAAATGCTTTCAAAGTGCTTAGTCAAACCAACTAGAAGTGGTTCCTTTTGCTAACCTTCTTGGCATTACTATTGACGAACACCTCAAGTTTGATATCCATATTCAACAAAATATAAAGAAAACCAACCAAAAGTTAGGTGTGCTGTACAGGAACAATCTCTTTCTCTCCAACTCTACTAGGCATACTCTGGCCACTACTTATCTTCTTCCTTCCTTATTATACGGAGCCCCTCTCCTAACTAACCTGTCCTCCTCCATCACCTCCAAACTAGAAAACTGCTACAATAAAATCTCTAAATTTGCCACCAAATCCAAAAATTCCACCCATCACTGCCTTACCCTTCAATCTCTGAATTATTTAGAACTCACAAACTACCTAGACTACCACCAACTTACCACTGCACACAGAATTGTATTTCACCCAACAAAATGTCTGGCTCTAACAAATATTCTTCCCCCTTACACCCCCAGTAGAACTTTCAGATCTGAACACCAAAACTTAATTACTATCCACAAACCTAAATGACTTGCTGGCCAACATCTCCTCTCTTTCTCTTAAGGTAAGAAATGGAATTCTCTACCTTCCAATCTAAGGACAATATCAAGCTCAGAAAACTTCAAAACCCAGCTTTTCAAATACCTGTCCATCAAATGGAAATGTACCTGCCTTTACCCTACCTAATTCTATTTAAGTACATGCCCCCAGGAAGTTTTCTCCCAGGTTCCCAAGCTCTCTATAACTCTCATAGCTATTTTCCTAATGAGTGGATCTAAGCTCTCTGCAACTTCTATAGTTACTAATCACATGATTCCAACTTTGTAAATATTGTAAATAGCTTCTTACTATAAATGAGTGCATGTAAAGTGTTTCCATACTTACTTTAAATGTGTGTATGTACATTGTTTCCACACTTAAAACATAAGAATGCGTGCTCAAATGAATCTGTACAGTACAACCCTTAAGATCAACCACAGTGAATTTTGTTGCTCATGCTTGACACTGAATGCACATATTTGTAAACTGTTCTATATACTGTATCTTTTATGCTTTTGGATCTTTACTGCATTATGTATCTTGGAGCTTTTCTCCCCAGGCCTCCACTGAAAACGGGCACATTTGGGCCCAGTGGACTTCCTCGGTAATCAAACTGGAAATAAAAATAAATAAATAAAATCATATCTCCATATAAATCAGAGACATCCCCAGAGTTGTTTTCAAAATAATTATTTTCAAAAAAGTCCATGTTGTTGAGCCATGTGTTTAAATCCACTTGCTGGTATTTTTGAAATATGTTTTCACCATGTATCGATCCCAGAGGCCATTGAAGAATTTCATTGCAACTATTAAAAAAAAATAACTCATAGTGATCACTCGCAAAGCACAAGTGGATGGTTGGTCAAGCATGGTTTGTTGCTGGAATGAATGTTGACTTTGCAAAGTACCTGGTAATTTAAAACAGAAGATAAATGTTTTTGTTTCTCCTGAATTTGCATGGCTGTTATCAGCAGTCTACCTCACTGTTTTGTCCTGGGAAAATAGGTTGATAAGTTTAGTTATGTCTTCCAGGAGCTGTCATTCATGTTTAGGTTGCTGAGGAGCAGAATGTGGGTAAAAAGACATACTATCAGCCACAATCATAAAGCAAACCAATACTGTAGGAGCTGAGGTAGAGAAGCACTTATAACCAATATAATATCTCAATAATAGCTGACTCTGATCGGAGACACCTCACAAAAAATTTTAAACTTATTCACTGAGTGCTTTTGAATTTTTAAAGACTTTTTCAGACTATAAAACTCTGGTACATAGCTCAGTTTACATCTAACCAATTCAAATTAAAATAAGCTATTGGTTAATTCTATTATATCACTTCCTTTCTCAAAAGAAAGTTAAAAGATACTTATTAAATGCACTTCAAATGTAACTTAAATAATATATAGACTGCTACAGAAACATAATAGCCGCGGTGTTACAGCGGTTGCATTGTTGCCTCATAGCAAGAGGTTCTCCCGTTCGATTCTCAGCTAGTGTGCAGGGAGTGCCTTCTGTGTGGAGTCTGCATGTCCTCCCCATGGTCGAGTGGCCTCCGAAAGACATGCATGAATGGGTGTGCCTTCACTGAAGGTTGGGCGTTGGGCTGGCAACTCGGCACCATAAAACTCTAATGCCAATCATTAGCGGACCAGAGTTCCGCTGTGGCAACCACTAACCAGGAAAAGCCGAAAAGACAAAGTAAATAGACTGATACAGAAACATAACTTATATTTATCTCTTTTAAATTCATGTAAAACATTACAAATAGTATTTAAACTTATAATACAAGACTTTGTTCTAAGTATTTTTATATACATATGTATAAAATTCTTTTATAAAAACTTTGTACATTGTTAGCCAATTAAATCTTTACACATACCATTTCATCATCTACTTATTTGTAACTCGTTACTCATTTCAACCTTCCGTTATTACACAGATCCCAGTGTGTCTAGTCATTAAGTTATAACTTACCCCCTCTCATTTTCAGGAGAGGGGCCAAGGATAATCACCTATTAAGTCCCAAGGCTGTCCTTGCATTTAGACACAGTTGCCATATTAGCTTTTGATATTTGCAGTGTTTCCCATTGTCTACCCCTAGGACTAGGCTCAACTTTTTCCAGTACAAACAAATACACCTTTTTTTGCATTCCTTTACATGTTTATAAAGTGTGTTTGTTCCCTAGCTGTATTGATATTTTTGTAATAGTGTTCCTAGACCCTGATTTTTAAACATCTCTTAGTCTTCCCTGCATAATAAAAGGAACAAAGCTGACATTAAGCAAGATACACATCACTCTTCTTATTACAGTGAAAGTACCTTTTGACCTTTACTGGAATCTGTATAGTAGAAAGTTGCAACTCTGCGCATTTTGCCATATATTTACATTGATTGCATATTTCGCATTTATCAATACCTGTCTCCTTGCGCGAGTTTCCCATTTTAACCCTATTGGACTTACTTTCAAAGAAATATTTTGTCCCCTTCTATAACTATATAGAGGGGGTTTAGAAAAAAACTTCTAACATATTAGACATCTTTGAGAAAATATCCCAATACTTCTGAAAAATCTTCTGTATTTTTTTTTGTGTCACGGTTAAATTTTAAAATTAGAGAACTGCTATAATTCACTTCTGTCTTTTGATCACTTTGCGATGATAAAAATATCAAAAAAACAAAAATATAAGGTCATCATGGCAAAAAAAGAGGAATTGAATACATAATTTTGCTTCCAATATAATAAAACTAAATTAGCAAAGGGGGGGGGGGCACAGGTAGCATTTCCTATATGTCATATTTATTTCATTCTTCTACACTTGAGTTACCTGGAATCACTATTAAGTAGTTTTAACATTATGGCAGTATAACACTAAAAATCCAAAATAACTACTCCTCTCCCTTCATCAGGTTTTATTATTCTAATTTCATTATTTGAAACCAATTCATTCATAACAACCTCTTCTTCCAGTTTTAAATTAGAAACCCAGATTTTTGTTGTTATTCAAGTAGCCTCTAATATCATATTCAACAAGGGTTTCAAAATTCATGATGATAGGATGCAAATAAGGATTGCAGGTACTGTTTTTCCTAAATACATTAGAATCTACAACCCCTTTGTCTCCATACCTAAGGGTCACATTTATTTTGTGCAAAAAAGTTTAAATTAGAACTTTACTTACTTCCTAGTGGGTACAAAGGTAAACCCTTTTATGAAAAGGGAAAAACGAACTTGGGTTAACACTAAGACACTGTAACTGTATATATGAAAATGGTTAAAGGAACACACCACCCCATCTGTTTTAATCAACTCTAACCCAAAATTGACCCCTGTGAGTTCAGTTAGGGGAATCAATTCCTTCCTCTTCCCTTTTGGTACAGCGTGAGGGTAGAGGTGACATTTTACTGATTTATACCTATTAGACAGGTTGCTTTTGAACTATAGAAGAGTGAGCTGAGAGAGACCTAATGATGACATTCAAATTAGAAGTTTGCTGTGACAAGTCTAGAAATAAGGGGGTCATTAGTTTACCATTATCTCTAGCTTCATTGACAGTACCTATATAGGTTAGAAGTGCAGTGTTAGTTCTATGGGAAGAATGGAAGCCATGCTATTTGGGGGATAGGGATTCTTCCTGCAGGAGATAGTTTGCCATTGTTTTTGAATACATTTTTTGAGAATTGTGGAAAGAGGGAATAAGACTGTTACAGGTCTAAAGTTAGTAACATCTGTTGAATTTCCTCCTTTGTGCAGAAGGATAATATGATTTTTTTTCTCAGAGAGAGGGAATATGGGATTCCTAGATTACCTGTTTATAAGGACTGAGACAAAGTAGGCAATGTTATCTTGTGATAGTTTAAGGTATTTGCTTGGAAGGTCATCAGCTGAAGAAGAGCATGGTTTCCGTTTGTTTAAAAGATGTCTTATATTGCATGTTGGCACAGGTTTGAAGGTGAAAGTGGATGTGATGATACTTGACTGCTACGCAGAATTATAATTAAATGCCAGGGAATCATTGGTAAGACATGTTATAGTATCTATGAAATAAAAATTGAATTGTGTTACAGTTCCAAGTGATGACTTATTGGGAGAGGGATTAGGGTTGAATTTATGGCTGGGATGTAAGATTTCTTCATTGGTTGTACAGATTTTTTAGGCTTGGGTTTTCTATTATTCTGAAAGTTATGATAGTATAGCTTTTGCCTTCATTAATTTGTTTTTAGTATGATTGTGAGGCATTCTGAAGTTTCAAGATATTATCATTTTTTTTCTCTATCCTGCCTTAACATTTTACTCTTTTTGGATAGCCAAATTGCATTATTTGTTTGTAGTCTCTTTCTTCTAGGAGAAGCAAGGCTATTTAGGTTATTCAGGAAAGTTGTACTGAATTAATTTACAGCATCATCTAAGGAGTAGATGTTTAGGAAGTTTCAATTAATAAATGATAGGTTAGTAATGACCTAAAGGTTGCATGTTGTTTTATAAACATGCTGTTTGAGTGGATGTATAAAAAATGTATATCTATATCTACTCTAGGGTGTGTGTGTGTGTGTGTGTGTGTGTGTGTGTGTGTGTGTGTGTGTGTGTGTGTGTGTGTGTGTGTGTGTGTGTATCTATGGTTTACTCTCAAAATGTCAAGGTGACTTACCTCGACAGTGAGAAGAGTGAACTCGGAGCAGCAGAGAGGCAAAACTGCAAACACAATTCATGTTGACTTTGAAATGTCGATATGGAGACTGTGTTCGCAGTTTGGAGCATCTTTGTTTTAAAGTGCCTCGCACTACAGTGGGGACCAGGAAAATTCCCCTTTTCCTCACTATAGTGTGATCTTGGAGTTAGACTATATAAGGAGCAGGGGGTGTGGGGGTGCAGGAGGGCTTGCCCCCTTGCAAAATGGTTGGAATATTTCTGGCTCATAGTGGATGTTTTTTTCTGGATGTTAAGCGGTTGAATGTAGATTCTTTCCTTCAAAAGAATCGACATTCTAAGCAATCAGCATGAGGCTTTTTCATTGTTCCAGGTTGAGGGTGTGACTGGTCAAGGTAAGTCACCTCGACATTTTGATAGTAAACCGATATATACACATATATAAAAATGATGAAGCTTCACAACTTTGAACTCAAAATATGTACTAATTGCATTCAAGTACTACATATTTAAACTGCTACAGAACACCGCCAGTCAGCAGATAATATCACTGTTTGTGAAACTTGGGTGCAAACATGGATCCTCTAGGCCAAGGTAAATTTTAGGTCTCTGTGTATTGTAGTGGAGTAGATATTTTCAGTTCAGCATCTTAACACTTCAGCATTTTGAAATTGCAGCATTACACATTAATTATTGTCACATTCTGTGTATTGCTTTTCAGTAAGTTGATTTGAAAGTTATTCTATATAAATATATATGAGTATATAATAAATAATGTTCAATTAGATTGTTTGAAACACAAAACATTAATTATATATATATATATATATATATATATATATATATATATAGCTAGATAGATAGATACATATATATAAATATATATATATATATATATATATATATATATATATATATATAGATATATATATATATATATATAGATATATATAGATATAGATATACATGCACACACACACACACACACACACACACACACACACACACACACACACACACACACACACACACACATATTGTAGGTCAGGTCATCGAGTTATGATGTCTTATGGTTTTATAAATTCAGAAGAATAAGTGCAAATTGGTATTTTTTAAGGCTGAGGGGATCTAAAAGTTATTTGACTCAGTCTAGGAGTTAAGCTGTGTAACTGTTTTGTACATGCTTCTGATATCATGATGACTTACTCTGAGGTTAGTATCAGAGTTTCAATGACTTTCTGATGGGACTGTGAAAAAACAGTCAGTTTTCCTGCCAGTGTCAATATTTGTCTAGTAATGTACCCAAAATTGTACTTTACTGTGTCCACTTGAGGCAGCACAATTTGTTCACACACAAGGGATTAGGCATGGCAATGAAAACTAAGTCCCCTCTAACTCTCCTGTCATTGTTGCCATCAACATCAACCCCCTTTTTATTTATTTATTTTATTTGTTTAACATTTGTTTTTCCCATTTAAACATTGGGGTTGGGTGTTACATCAACATTAGTCAATCAGATAAAATCTCTAAGAGCTACTGTTCAAATGGTCATTTTTTATCACATCAGATATAAGACTATATTTGTGTACCTTAATCTATGTCATTTCTGTCAGGCATCTGTATACTACATCTAGCTGAATGATATGTATATATAAGGAAATTAAAAATGTATTACTTGTATAGCTAAAACTAAAGGCTTGTGCCTGACAAAGATTGCTGTTGACTGCCAACTGGGAGTGGTCATAGAATTTACAAATGATGTCAACATCCTATAAGATTGTCTTACACAAACAAATGATTGGTGTCAAAGCCATGGCCTTAAACTCAATGCAAAAACATTAATTATCATCCTTTTTGGCAAGTGTGATTTCCCTGCTAACTACCACATCAATAACACCCTAGGTATGCACTCAGTGGTGAGAGACCTGGGTACACAAGTTGACAGCAACCTCACCTTCGAAAACCATGTCTCCGCAGTGGTAAGAAGGGCATTCTATATTGCTCATCTCATAAGTAAGGGTATTGCATGCAGAAAAAAACATGTTATAACCTTTCCATAGTCTTCCCTCATCAGGCCAATAATTAAGTACAGTGCTCCTTTTGGTATGTACCTTTCCAAGCACCTGCAGCAAGTGGAGAGACCACAGAGGTTTCACACAAGGAAAATTCAAGGTCTTCAGCATCTGCCCTATGTGGATTATCTGAAATCATTATCACTTTATTCTGTTTCATACAGACTACTCAGAGACTATCTATGCCTTACGTATAAGGCAATCTCTGACACTGCTTTATTGGAAATGCTACATATCTGCAAGTCAAATGGTACATGGTTTACTCTCTCTACAGACCTTAATCTGGAATGTGACATAAATAGAACTTGATGGAGGGACAGATTTGTCTCCCAGAGATTAACACACCTTTGGAATGGACTCCCACTTCATGTAAAACAGAGCACCTCACTGATCTTCTTCAAAAGCAATCTGGATGACTGGATGGGTAACCATAAATTCACCTAGGAGGTTCCACCTGTGTCCCTCTTGGACAGGGTAATTGGTGCTGATCATGGAAATAAGGGTGAACTTGGATATGTTTGTAGGGGCCCTAGGGCTATTAGCCCAGTAACTTCCTATGATCCTATGATCCCTTGATCCTATCATTTAAAGAACTCAGATTATTTTCATACATAAGGGTGAACTTGGATATGTTTGTAGGGGCCCTAGGGCTATTAGCATAGTAACTTCTTATGATCCCATGATCCTATCATTTGCAGAGCTCAGATTATTTTCATACATAAGGGTGAACTTGAATATGTTTGTAGGGGCCCTATGGCTATTAGCCCAGTAACTTCCTATGATCCTATCATTTGCAGAACTCAGATTATTTTCATACATAAGGGTGAACTTGGATATGTTTGTAGGGGCCCTAGGGCTATTAGCCCAGTAACTTCCTATGATCCCATGATCCCACGATCCTATCATTTGCAGAGCTCAGATTATTTTTATACATAAGGGTGAACTTGGATATGTTTGTAGGGGCCCTAGGGCTATTAGCCCAGTAACTTCCTATGATCCCATGATCCTATCATTTGCAGAGCTCAGATTATTTTCATACATAAGGGTGAACTTGGATATGTTTGTAGGGGCACTAGGGTTATTAGCCCAGTAACTTCCTACAATCCCATGATCCCATGATCCTATCATTTGCAGAACTCATATTATTTTCATACATAAGGGTGAACTTGGATATTTTGTAGGGGCCCTAGGGCTATTAGCCCAGTAACTTCCTATGATCCTATGATCCCATGATCCTATCATTTGCAGAGCTCAGATTATTTTCATACATAAGGGTGAACTTGGATATGTTTATAGGGGCCCTAGGGCTATTAACCCAGTAACTTCCTACGATCCTATAATCCCATGATCCTATCATTTGCAGAACTCAGATTATTTTCAAACATAAGGGTGAACTTGGATATGTTTGTAGGGGCCCTAGGGCTATTAGCCCAGTAACTTCCTACGATCCCATGATCCCATGATCCTATCATTTGCAGACCTCAGATTATTTTCATACATAAGGGTGAACTTGGATATGTTTGTAGGGGCCCTAGGGCTATTAGCCAAGTAACTTCCTACAATCCTATGATCCCTTAATCCTATCATTTGCAGAACTCAGATTATTTTTATTTTCATACATAAGGGTGAACTTGGATATGTTTGTAGGGGCCCTAGGGCTATTAGCCCAGTAGCTTCCTACGATCCTATGATCCCTTGATCCTATATTTGCAGAACTCAGATTATTTTCATACATAAGGGTGAACTTGGATATCTTTGTAGGGGCCCTAGGGCTATTAGCCCAGTAACTTCCTATGATCCCATGATCCTATCATTTGCAGAGCTCAGATTATTTTCATACATAAGGGTGAACTTGGATATGTTTGTAGGGGCCCTAGGGCTATTAGCCCAGTAACTTCCTACGATCCCATGATCCCATGATCCTATCATTTGCAGAACTCAGATTATTTTCATACATAAGGGTGAACTTCGATATGTTTGTAGGGGCCCTAGGGCTATTAGCCCAGTAACTTCCTACGATCCTATGATCCCATGATCCTATCATTTGCAGAGCTCAGATTATTTTCATACATAAGGGTGAACTTGGATATGTTTGTAGGGGCCCTAGGGCTATTAGCCCAGTAACTTCCTACGATCCTATGATCCCATGATCCTATCATTTGCAGAACTCAGATTATTTGCATACATAAGGGTGAACTTGGATATGTTTGTAGGGGCCCTAGGGCTATTAGCCCAGTAACTTCCTACGAACACATGATCCCATGATCCTATCATTTGCAGAACTCAGATTATTTTCATACATAAGGGTGAACTTGGATATGTTTGTAGGGGCCCTAGGGCTTTTAGCCCAGTAGCTTCCTATGATCCTATGATCCCTTGATCCTATCATTTGCAGAACTCAGATTATTTTCATACATAAGGGTGAACTTGGATATGTTTGTAGGGGCCCTAGGGCTATTAGCCCAGTAACTTCCTATGATCCCATGATCCTATCATTTGCAGAACTCAGATTACTTTCATACATAAAGGTGAACTTGGATATGTTTGTAGGAGCCCTAGAGCTATTAGCCCAGTAACTTCCTACGATCCTATGATCCCATGATCCTATCATTTGCAGAACTCAGATTATTTTCATACATAAGGGTGAACTTGGATATCTTTGTAGGGGCCCTAGGGCTATTAGCCGAATAACTTCCTATGATCCCATGATCCTATCATTTGCAGAGCTCAGATTATTTTCATACATAAGGGTAAACTTGGATATGTTTGTAGGGGCCCTAGGGCTATTAGCCCAGTAACTTCCTACAACCCATGATCCCATGATCCTATCATTTGCAGAGCTCAGATTATTTTCATACATAAGGGTGAACTTGGATATGTTTGTAGGGGCCCTAGGGCTATTAGTCCAGTAACTTCCTATGATCCTATGATCCATTGATCCTATCATTTGCATAACTCAGATTATTTTCATACATAAGGGCGAACTTGGATATGTTTGTAGGGGCCCTGGGGCTATTAGCCCAGTAACTTCCTACGGTCCCATGATCCTATCATTTGCAGAGCTCAGGTTATTTTCATACATAAGGGTGAACTTGGATATGTTTATAGGGGCCCTAGGGCTATTAGCCCAGTAACTTCCTATGATCCCATGATCCCATGATCCTATCATTTGCTGAACTCAGATTATTTTCATACTACCGCAGGTATGATACAATTTGCACTGAAATCTTTATCTGTAAATTCAGCCACATGTCTAGCTTTGTGCACCATTTCTGACACTTTTCACTGCTGTGGAAATTTAGTCAACAATTTTCTTGCAAAAAAAAAAAAAAAACATGGCAGATTTGTTCACATTGACCAGGCTGCATCTGATGTACCACATACTCAGTTCTGTAAGATAATTCCAAAATCTAGCAATAATTGTCCATGATGTTCATCAATAACCAGTAAAGTAATTTACCCATAAGTGATCTGGAGAGACTCCATGGCTGTAAGGGCAATTGTAGAGATGTTGAAAAATAATGGTCCCATAATAGATGATTGTATCATGCCACTTTTTGCATATAACTCATTAAGAGATTGGGACTCCACACATATTTGCTGACCTCACAGTACCCAAGTGTACATTTTGAAACATGAGGAGAATAAATCTAAGATGACTTCTCTGCTTTATCTAGCAGGTGCATATCGGCATCAAGCAGGAATGGAAATCAAACCAGAAGTAGATAAAAATCAGGTAGCAACTGAATGTATCAAAAAACAAAAGAAAGCATATAAGGTGAAGGACCAGATGAGAAGGCAAGAAATGTGGAAAATGCATAAATATAGTTGCAAGTATAGAAAATGTCTGGAAGAACCTCATGTTGATCAGGAACAAACACAGGAATGGTTAAGGAGAGGCAAATTCAAACCAAGAAATGAAAGATTAATATTGGCGGCCCAAGATACTATGCTGCGTACACATTGATTTACAAAGTCCACTGAACATGTGAGAGAAACAGAGAAATGTAGGTTTTATAAAACCAAATTGGAAACAGTTGCACACCTCATTGCTGGTTGTGACATACTAATGGCAGAAGGATTGTATACTAAAAGGCATAATAATGTGGCAAGACTGTTGCACTGGCGATTGTGCAAACATTATGGTACTGAAGTGGCTGAAAAACATTGGAAACATGAGCCATAAAGCATCACAGAAATTGAAGAAATATACATCACATGGGATCATCCATTACCAACAGTTCAAAAGACAGATGCTGGAAAACCAGATACAGTGGTCAGAGAAAAGAAAGCAAAAGTAGCATTGATCATTGAAATCACTACACCCAGTGACTACAGTGTCTTGCGTACATAGAGACACAAAATCATAAAATATCAGGATTTGCAAGCAGAAATGAGAGCAATGTGGAAGAAAGATACCCAGACAGTTCCATTAGCAGTAGGAGTAACATGTCTTATAAAAAGAATCTACAATTGTATTTAGATATGCTACCAATACATGTAACTCCATACAAATTGCAGAAGGAGTCATTATTGCGCACATTGTGGGTGCTGTGAAGACTACTTTTACTTGACATCAAAGAGTGAAACTATACCAATCTCATGAACTTTAATTATACTTTGACTTAAGAATGGGGTCCATTCCCATCATGGTATTAGAAACCCAAAAGATTTGGAAAAATTAAAAAGTAAGAAACAAACACATAAATAACTTTAGAAAGGAAACTCTTTTGTATAAAGTTAAAAAAGAATAAATACACAACAGAATAAAGAGGTGCTATCTAGATTTCATTATATAAATACGTCTAGATTAAATACTGAACAGAACCTACTTACGTTTCATATCAAATGGTCTGTAATTATAAACTTAGCTTGGTCTCAAAGACTAAAATCAATAATAATGTATTCATTAATAATTACATCAGAAAACTGAAAGGAAAAGTTATTAATGTAATACCCCATCAATAAACAATGTAAGTGATCACTGATGCAGAGGAAACAATACTGTGTTTGTGCTTCTGGAAGAATTTTGGAAAAATTTCACAATAAATTATTACCCAGACATTAATAAGACTGAACTTCTCATCTCGAAGCTGCAACTAAACCCTAAAAAGTCCATCTATATTATCTGTATATATCTACCTCCTGGAAATAATTCCACTACTATAGAAAATATCCTTAGTTGGCTCACCACCTCCTATCCACAAGAAACCATAATTCTTGGTGACCTCAACCTGGACTGGTCCTCTTTAACTACTAATAACCCAGCTTCCCATATCAACCTCTATGGCTTTAGTCAAATAATAAACACCTCTACTAGGACTAATAAATCTAACAACAAAGAAAGCACTCTAGATTGGATACTTATTAACAAACCTCAACTTAAATATCAGTCTGGAACAGTACCTGATGACTTTAGTGATCACAATCTAACCTTTATTATTAGGCAAAGAAATGCCTCTAACAATACACCTATCTATAGGACCCTACGTAAATGTTTCAACCCTACTCAATTTAGAACTGAACTAAAGGCCTGCAATTAGGACCCACTAAAGACACTTCCCCTTGAAGAAGCTGTGCTATACTTCAACACCACTTTCCTAACTATTCTAGATAATCATGCACCATCACGCTCCATCCAAATTAAATCTAAACCTGCCCCCTGGCTATCTAAAGATACAAGACAAAAAAATGTTACTTAGAAACAAAGCTTGGAAAAAATGGCGAGCTAGCAAATCTTGCGTAGACCAACAGACCTTTAGACATCTAAGAAACTGTACCAAAAAAGCTATTTTCTCTGATAAAAGAAGTTATTATAGTAATCTCCAACAAGCTTACCACAATAACCCTCAAAAATTCTGGTCAACCCTTAACAGGCTTCTACACCCTGGACAGACTACCACTCCTTCCCCTACCGGATCTGAAAAGAATTCCACCCTTGATACTGCCAACACTTTCAACTCTTTCTTTATTGATACTATTAACTCTTTGGCCTCGCACCTCTCTAGTGACAACACTAGTATCCCCGACCCCGCCTCCTCCAAACTACCAACCTTTAGGCTACAACCCATCTCCACTGCCATTATACAAAAATGTATTCACAAACTCAAACCATGCACCCCCTCAGCGGACCAACTCCCATCTGAATTCCTTCAAAAAGCAGCCTCTGAAATTGCCTACCCCATATCTATTCTCATTAACAGAACTATAAATGAAGAAACCATACCTGACATCTGGAAAATCTCTCACATCATACCCTTACACAAAGGAGGTAACTCCTATGAATACTCTAATTATAGGCCCATAGCTCTCTTGTCCCCACTAGCAAAAATCATGGAAAAATGTGTCCATTATCAGTTAATGGACCACCTAATAAAAAACAACATTCTCACTCCCTGTCAACATGGCTTTAGGCCTTTTCATAGCACAACCACCGCTCTCCTCACCTTTACAGACCTTATTAACAAGAACCGAAATAATAACACCCTGTCTTCAGCTCTCTTCATTGACCTATCTAAAGCCTTTGATATGGTCAACCACTCTATTCTCTTAAACATTCTTGAATCTCTATCCTTAGAATCTAATGCTGTCCACTGGTTTTGTTCCTATCTTACAAACAGGAAACAAGCCATTCTCTGGGATAATAAACTCTCATTCCTTCTCCCAATTTCATTTGGCGTCCCCCAAGGCTCTATTCTTGGACCACTTCTTTTCTCCCTCTTTATAAATGGCTTACAAACAGTTATCCCCCAGGCTACTTGTATACAATATGCTGATGATTCCACATTAATTTGCTCTGCTAAATCCATCTCTGAACTTCAAACTAATACTCAAGCTGTTTTCTCTAAAGTTGAAACTTGGTTCTCAAAACGCTGCCTACTCCTAAACGCTAAAAAAACCAAACTCCTACTCTTTAAGCCCACTACCAGATCCCCTACATTAGACTTTACTATCCTATCTAACAATGGAACCATTATATCACCTGACCCCAATACCAAACTGCTAGGTGTCACGATTGACAACAACCTTACCTTTGATTGTCATATCAACAATACCATTAAATCTGTAAACAGGAAACTCGGCTCTCTCTATCGAATTAAAACTTTCTTAACCTCCCAAGCCAAAGCTACTCTTGCCCACTCTCATCTTATCTCGACTCTTCTCTACACCTCACCAATCTATACTAACCTTAAGAAAAATAATCTCTCAAAATTACCGTCCACGTACAATAATATAGCTAGATTTGTCACTGGTAAACCCTTCAGAGCTCACCACTGTCTGAATCTGCAGCAACTTAACTGGCTTGAACTGTCAAACATGTTGCTTCAGTCCCAACTGACATTTGTCCAAAGACCATTCTACCAACCTCACAACACACCTATACTCTCCAACCTCATAACCCCCTACTCTAATCTGAACTCCCTCCGTTCATCAAGTAAGCTGCTAGTTACCTTAACCAAATCCAATAACCTAGCAGGTGATTCCCTTTTCTCTAATACTATTGGAAAACACTGGAATCAACTGCCTACTGAATTTACTTCCATTGCATCTACTGTTCTGTTTAAACAAAAACTCAGAATTTACCTTAAAAGCCGCTGGATGTGTCCTTGCTCTAATCCTGACTAAAGTAATTTGCTTCAATTAATCCGTCTTTCTCTCCCTACTTTTCTCTCCATCCTGCTTCCTCTCTTTACCTTTCTATCTCTACCTCTTTAAACTCCTCCTCTTCATCTTTCCTCCTTATGGCTACAAATCTCTTTCAAACAATTATTTGTCTCTTTTTTGCTCTCTCATTTTTCGCTGCTTCTCTCTCCTTGATCTTTAATCTCTCTTCTTGGTATTAAAACATGTTAGTATGTTCATCATGATGTTACTTATTCCCGAGAAAGTCAACTTCCTCTTCTTTCTTTTGATAACTTTCTTTCATTTCTCTTGCCCTGCTCTTACTCTCACTATTCTTGTTTTAGAAATAGGTAATAATGTGTATTATGATATTTGTGCTTAAAATGTATTTCCTTTTGTTTAAATGTGGAGCTTTTCTCCTCGGGCCTCTGCTGAAAATGGAAATATATCCAGTTAGACTAGCCCGGTCAACAAATGTAAAATAAATAAAATAAAATAAAAAAAAAAAAAAGAAATACACACATCATTAGTCAACAAGCACAGTTCTCTATAATATAATGTGTTGATAATTCAGCAATAGTATGCTCCATTCCAAATTTAATGTGACTCTATACCCTAACCGAACTGGCCTTCCTATCCATACAGAAATGGCCCATATACTCACAATTACTTCTCAGTCCTGAGAAACAAAAGTATCCATTTCTCACCAAATCAAAACTTAAACCATGCACTTAACATAATTAATTTATTTATTTATTGGCTTACTTGCTTACTTAATGTATTTCGTTATTTATTTATTTCCATTTGTGGACTGGGATAGTCTGACTGTGCAAAACTCCTTTTCAGTGGAGTCCCAGGGAGAAAAGCTCCATGTATACTTATTAAAACATAAAACATTAGAAACATAGCTTGTGATACATATTAAAATATAAAACCTTACAAACATAGCCTGCATTTCATATTAAAACATATAACATTAGAAACATAGCATGGCATTACAATTTTTAAACTACCCAAAGTGAGTTTGAGAAATACAAAAAGTTTTCAAAAACATGCATTGGGGGTGTCTATATTACAATGTCGAAACCCCGTAACAGCAAACACCTAAACACTGACAGGAATTCAGCGAAATTCACTTCCATGATTTGCTGAATACTTACAGGGCAAAGATGTAGTCAGCCAACTACATAATTTTGCCTTTTTCGCCACTGTAGTGCGATCCCGGAGTTGGTATATTTAGTTAGGGGGGTGTGGCGGGTGCAGCCGACCACATGGGTGGGTTTGTTTTAGGTAAATTTAGTTCCATTGGGTTGCAGGGCAAGTATTTGTTTGCCCTTTAAGTATTCAGCGAATCACAGAAATGCATTTCACCGAATACCTTTCGATGTTTAGGTATTCGCTGTTACGCCATTTCGATGTTGTAATATAAACTCGCATAGGAACATATAAAATAAAAGAATCAAATACCAAACATATGATATAAACAAAAGTAGGGACAGACTTTTGAATCTTGGTTGTATTCAAGAAGAAAAAAGAAAAGCTATAAGAATATAAAGTTACGACGCTGAGGTGATGTGATTATCCATGTACAGTGCAGGAGCAAAAGCAAGAATTGGGCAGGTATTGTTAGAGTTTGGCTTCAAAGAATTTCAGTTTTTCTAGTTGTCGTATTTAAATCCGTATGTTGCTCCACCATTTATTGACAAAACTTAGTTTCTAGCTATGGTTTTAGATTTACTGGAAATTAGGAGAGTAGTGCTAGAGAGCGGTGTTTAAAAAAATACAGCTTGGGGTTTTATAAATTAGGTTGTGTACAGTAAGAATATGTGAGTAGTAAGAATATGTGAGTAGGAGAAATACTGTGGAAGCTCAATGCAGCATGACTGTTCAAAGGCAGCACAGTGATGTGCTCTGGTTGGAAGACTAGCTGTAAATGTAGCTATCTTGTTATAGTTTGCATCCATTTTTTTTATATAGGTACTACAAGTTAGTAAAAATGGGAATTGCATAAAGAATTGACAGGAAAAGATGAGATGAAGCTATGGTTTTCCTAGGAAATTCTGAGAGATATGGATTAGCTATGTTTCTGATTATGATATTGTCTTATTAAGTATAGCATTAACTTGTTTTTCTTTGCATTTAGGATTAAGTGGTCTATATTACAAGATTGAATGCTTAGGTGATCTAACACCTAAACATCGAACATGTAATATTGAAAGCAAAAAACAGCAAACGACCGATTTAACGCAGGGAAAGATTTCCCTTGGCCATTCGCCGGATTTTGCCATTTTGTCTACTGTAGAGTGATTTCAGAATTGGTATATTTAGTTAGAGGGGGTGTGGTGGCACAGCCCCCCACATCAGGGGTTTGGGGGGTGAAGGCCCCCACTTAGTCTGGGTGTAAAGTTATTTTTCTTTACCGTGGCCAACTGATGTGTTTCCTGCTCCATTCGACATTTTTGGGTTCAATATTACAAGTTCAATGTTAAGGTGTTCAATCACCTAAGCGTACAGTCTTGTAATATAGATGTGGTTTAAGTTGGAGGTGTATAACCGTGACTCAAAAGATGTGAAGGGCTCTTGAGTGACCTGCTGAAGGTACAGTATTGTAGAAGCTAAGAAGATAAGGGTAAAGTCATCTAAATATGGCACTTTCCTGGTATGCTCTGGTTCTAGTGTGGTGGATTATTTATAATGATGTTAAACACAAAGGTTCTAGGCTTGATCCTTGAAGTACACCAACCAAGCAAGAGGGAGAATGATGAGCATTTATTTTGCTATTTTACATCTTGCTGCTCATTGATAGGTTGCTCTAAATCCATAAAGTGGGTGAGTGTTTACATCTTAAAAAAGATAATTTGGCTATCATTTTTTATGAGAATCTGTATCAAAGGCTTCAGATACAAAACAGAAGAGACAAGGCTACCTATATTTCTACGAAAGTTTATGGTGTTAGTGAAATGTAGGACAGTGTTTCTGATATGGTGAGGGGAGAAACCATACTGAGTTTGAGAAAGAAGATTACTGTTGCTTATGCAGTTGAAAATCTGATAATGGATACATTTTTTAAGAACCTTAGGTAGAGGAGATATGACGGCCGTAGATCTGTAGTTGGAAAATGTGGTTACATTTCCACCTTTGTGCAAGGGAATGATAATGTTTTTCCCAGAGTGAGGTGATATAGTTCTCTGTTATTAACAGGTTTATCAGGATAGAAATAGACAAGTAAGGACAGCTTTGGTCATTTTAATATATTCACCTGCTGGATAGAAATAGACAAGTAAGTACAGCTTTGGTCATTTTAATATATTCACCTGCTGGATAGAAATAGACAAGTAAGTACAGCTTTGGTCATTTTAATATGTTCACCTGATGGATTATTAATGTATAAAGTGTTAGGTTTCAGGCTTTGAAGATATTTTTTGATGGTAGTCACTTAGACAGGTTCAAACTTGCAAGAAATATAATAGTTTTCAGTACAGATTGGTAGGATAAAGGGAGTAGTAGGGCTTTCTTTCAGTAATCTATGTACTGTTTCAGCAAAGTGGGTATTAAACTGAGTAGCAATACTATCAGTAGTGCTGTTTGTGTTTGGTGGAGGTGTGGTAGTGTGGCCAGGGTAGAGTATATCATTTATTGTTGACCAGAAACAGATTGGGATTGTTTTGATATGTATGTTGAAGACAGGTATAAAAAACTGTTTTTCTGATTTATAAGTTATCCAAAACATCTGTAAGCTGTTTGTGTTTCACTGCAGTATTGTTGCTTCCAGGCTTTATCTCTTTGCGACATAAGTTGTTTGGTTCATTTGGGTTAACCAAGGTGAAGGATTTGATTTAATTATTTTTGTAAGAATGGGGGCAAGATTGTTGAGAATGTTGAGAAACTCCATATTGAAGTAAGTGATTGCTTTATCTAGAGTCAAATTCTTAAGTTTGGTCCAGTTGCCCAGTTGATGACAGATGAAGGTGTCATTGTCAAATGAAGTAAGATTTAGTACTTGGTTGTATAGGACCATTTATATTGCTATGGTGTTGTAGTATAAAAGCGGGAAGCTAATCACTACTTACTTCAGGGAAACAACCAGAAATGCAATTATGGTTTGGCTTTGAGGAGAGGATCCGGTCTAGTGTAGAATGCCTGGTATTACTTTTATTGAGTCTAATTGCGGAGCTGATTAGCTGAGTGATACTGTAAAGATTTATAGAGTTTGAAGGGGTGTCTGAGTTCGTAACTTGCCAATCAATGTTTTGTTCACCCAGAATAAAGGTTTTATGGGGGATATTGCAATCCAGCAGAGAAAATGTTCTGTTATTTAGATATTGTTATTTGGAAGTACATATAAGACTATTATGCACATACATATATGCTTATTTGTTTAAAAAATATATCAGTACTTTGGAATTTCCAAATATTTGGGGAAATAAGTGGATGAAGAGTGAGGATCAAAAGTGTTTTCATAGATAATGGTAACATCCCTCCCCCTTTTATTTCTTCTGACATGCCTAAGTAGATTGCAACCAGAGGCCAGGATTTCTTCTTCTTCCATATCATATTTGAGCCAAGTTTCAGTTACTGTTAGAAAGTCAGGAAAATAGAGGGTAATGTATTTATGGAGGTCAGGCAATTTGTTATAGTTGCTTCTTGCATTTATGTTTAAATACAGTAAACTGCTTATTCTATTAACAGAGGTCAAGAAAGAGAAAGGGTCTATATTATATTCTTGAAAGCCGACAATATCGAATCTGACATTGTCGACATGAGAATATCAAATGCTCAGAATCTCGAGCATGTAAACGGAAATCTCCGTAAGGGGAGATTTACGTTTACTGCAATGTAGTGTGGTCTCAGAGTTGGCATATTTAAGTAGCGGGCAGTGTGGGGGCTGCAGCCCCCCCCATGTGGGGGGTACAGAGGGGCTTGCCCCCCTGCTTAAACCTGTTAGTGTACTTTTTTCTTTGTTTATTTTGTCTTTTTATAAGGTTGATGTTTGAAGACATCGGCCATATGGTGTCGACCATATGTTGTTCAATGTTTTCAAACGTCGATCTTATAATATAGACCCAAGAGAAATTGGATAACTTACGTGAGATGATTGTGTTTTGTGCTTCACTCTTAGGCCTGGATTAAGATGTATGTCTCAACTAAGGTTCAATGGTTTCATGAAATGATGATTTAAGTGTAGCCATTTGAATTTATGCTTATTTATTCTTATGCCAAGTTTTTGGAGAATGGAATATAATTCAGGTGTCTAATTTTAAACAAGATGGTATTTTTAAATGATATTGGTGTGCATGCCTCTCAACTGTACAGATTTTCATAGGCTGTCCAGATTTTGCCTCATACTAGTCTGTTTCTTATAAAATTGTGCTTTTCTGACAAACCATTTGCAAATCATTGAGGGTGTAAGTCAGAAAACTAATGACAAATATTTGAATTTCATACATCATACCCATCAGAAAATTCATGCTAATATAAAACCTGTTCTTCTCTCAGCTTTCTACTTTTTTAAGAGCAATATTTAAAAAGTGTCCCTATTTTTGGTCATTTGCCCCCCCCCCCATTATTTATGGCTTTTTCCAGATTTCTTCCTCCAAGAAGTTAAGAGGTATGGTGTGGTGTTATGATGTGATGATATGGAGTGCTATTTTGTGGATTGTGTGTGCTTCTGGGAGAAATAAAACTCACTGGGGTAGGATGTAAGGTGGCATAGTAGTGACCGGAAGAGAAATATAGGTAAATGAAATGTGTTCATTTTGGGAGCATAGGCAGTAGGTCAAGAGAGAGATGATAAAATATAAGCCAGTGTGGTAAGATATGTGAAAAGAAAGCTATAGAATACGTTCTGGTAGATATTTCTGTAACATGAGGATGGAGGGTGTAGTAGGGGGGAGAAAGGATATAGTTAATTACAGAAGATGATTAGATAGCATTAGTGTAAGGTAATTGAAAGGAAGAGTGCTGCACATTATTGAAGTATGATTAGGTGGGTAGAGAATATAAGGTAAATGTAAAGTTACTGGTGGTGTGTGGGAATTGGGATAGGGTAGGAGAGTGAACTCAAGTGAAAAAAGAGCAAATGGACTGTGACAAACCTGAGACAGGTGTGTTTCTGAGTATCAGAAATAATCAGCTTCATCATTAAACTACTAAGTAGGTTTTTACTAATTTAATTATATAGAAAAACTAGCAGAACATGCCTTCTGTCAACATCACCATGACTAAACTAATAACTCATATAAAGGACGTATTAGTAATCATAGATGAAAATTTAACTTTTGAGCAATACATCCAGAATGTTATACAAAAAGGCAAACAGCAGACTTGGCATACTTTACAAAGCTAAACCATACTTCATCATCCATAGAAGAACTAGCCATTTTTCAGTTCCTCATACTGCCATGCATGCTATATGTTTTGGACATATTCACTAATTTGCCAAAAAAAAAGGCAACTGGCAAAAGTAAGGCAAAGCTATAACAAAATTACTTGATTTACCATCAATTGTGCCAATCATTGTGCAGCTCTTAAAAAACTTGGCACTTCCAAGCCTACTCCAATATGTCAAAGTTAAAGTAGGTTAAAGAATTTTATATTGACCTGAATCAGTCCTATCTGTGACGAACCTCATCCAATGGTACATAAATGACAAAAACATCAGATCTCAATATTAACTTTTAGACCAAACACTGAAAGAACATAACACCCATGACAAACCACTCTTGTTAGTAAGCATTTTCAAACTCTGGAGTAATATCTCAGCCATGATTAAACAAACTACAACATACTGTGACTGTAAGACTAAATTAAAAATACACTTAAGCAACATATAGCTATGAACATGCTTTTGCCCAGCTAGATGGCATGTACTCTGAGAGTCTCAAACCTGCTTTAATTTCATAGCACCCCTTATCTTTAAATGCATATATTTAATAGAGGAGCCCAAAAGTGCATACTGTGCATTGTATTGTTTGTTAGTCTCTGTTGTATCTAATGTCTTGTTTTTTAATATACTGTACTGCAGTTACTTGTCTGAACTGTATTCTAAGCATTATACTTTAAATACTTGTCTGTGTAGTATTATGTTCTATTCTATGTATTGTAACCATGTGTACTTTGAAATGTCAATTTCTTCCTATTATGATTCTTCTGTTATTTTGTGGAGCTTTTCTCCCTAGACCTCTGCTGGAAAAGGATACTCAGTTCAGACAGATATAACAAAAGCAATACATAAAAAATATATGTAAGCATGCTGTAGTCACAATGATAACAGGCCATATATAACTGCAATCATAACTGCTGCTATAAATAAGTGTTAAACTGAAATTCCACTGGACCTTGTTATTTGACATAAATAATTAAAGAAATATTCATTAAACCAGTATCAAACATGTTAAATAAAATGGCAACATGTGATACAGCCCTTTTTTATGTCAACAGGGTTTTAGTGACATCAACTCACATGTCAATAGGGTTTTAGTGACATCAATTCACAAAGGAAGGCAGGATCAAATCAGACCCCCTCCCAAACATAGACTCACTAGTCAGATCTGTAGTCTTTTTTCGTGATGACACTCATAATAGATCTTATCCAAAATGACACGGGGTATTTAATCTGTTATACTTGGTATAGTCTAGATTTGTCAAGGTGAAAATTTGCCTTTGAAATATTTTGATATTTTTTAAAGCATAAGAGCAAGACTTAAAGAAGGTCAGGGAATTCCAAGCCATAGAAAATTACGGTGGTGGAGTGGAACAGAAACCATTGTACAATCTAGGCAATTAAAGTTCAGTTTAATGGCTTGGATGGTTTGCAGTATTAGGAGGATATGCTTGTCCATCCTCAAAGGACATAGTGGGCTCTGGCTCATATAACTGTCACTTACTGTGCAAGTTTTTGTTAGATGGTAGGGATGGAGCTGATGGGCAAAGTGTAATACAGGGACAACATGGGCGTAGTCCCTCAACCCATTGACAATAGTACTAGGTGGCCATGCTCAGGGAACATGATTTGAACTGCTTGACATCCACAGGTGATCCTCACTGTGACTTACATGCCCACATCAACACCCAAGGGGAGGAGTTAGGGCCATCCATACAAAAATGCTTTCATTGCCTAGATGCCAGTGATATCACCAAACACCCCAACGTTTTGACCTCATAATGTTCCCTCCAGATAAACGTCTTCCAAGGCAAGGAATTGGCTTGGATTTGAAAAAGCCGAGCTTGCTCTAGAAGGCAAAGAGGGAAGACAGAAAAAAATAATAGCACTAAAAATGATAACTGGTGCAGTGGTAAGGACCTCACTTTTAGTGCCAGTAAAGAAGATTTTTCAACCTGGACGTAATATGTGATTTTAAAATAAAAGGCAAAATCATAAGAAATATGATATTGTCATTAAACATCCACAAAACTTTTTCTGGGGGCTTTGAAATCAGAGGAAATTTATGCGGTTGAACTAGTATTTATCCAAAAAAAAAGCATTGCCCTCCCCAATTAAAACTATAACAATCTCAGTCTCTCAATGATTGGCACTGCCAGGGGCTTCTCTGCTTTGACCACTCATTCTAGGCACATATTCAGATCTGTCTTGCTATGATCTAGCTATAATAACAACTTTTCTTACATATACAACAAAGTTGCACACGTATCCAAGGTCTGGTATCATCTGAGCTTTCAGGAGCTCATAAAGTACAGTTTTGTACCTACCATAAATGTAGATGTTTGAGTGTATACCCTGCTGCAGTCATCACACTTGGGTTATCCTGCCATCAGGCGGTCCCGCAGTCGGCCCGAATTCCAAAGTCTTGGTCCGGCGTCAGTTGCTGTCGCTTCTTCCCTGACGTCAGTGCACCAGGGGTATATAAGAGGCATCTGACGCCATTTTCTTCGGTTTTGTCTTGCCCCAGATGTCAGGTGCCACCCCCCCAAAAGGTGGTCAGTAGATAGTACCAATAATAAAAGTTTAGCACAAACAAAACATCCCTCCAGCTATAAGCAAATACACCACAAAGGTTGTATAAGATTTTAAGGTATTGAAAGGATTTAGTTAGGTCAGAGGGAATGGAGGGAGGGTAACCTGGACTGCAGCAGGGTATACACTTGAACATCTACATTTATGGTAGGTACAAAACTGTACTATGTTCATCATGTTACCCTGCTGCAGTCATCACACTTGGGTAGAATCCCAAAGCTAAGGATGGGAGGTGGAGTCAAACAGGGTTAGAGGAGGCTAGAAGGCCCTGCAAAACTGCAGTGGCGAAGCCAGCTCTAGTCTTAGAGTAAAGAGGTAAGTGATAGTGTTTGGTGAAGATGTGTACTGAACTCCAAGTTGCAGCTTCCAGAATATCCTTGGTTGGCACCCCCCTGAGGAAGGCTGTAGATGTAGCTGCTGCCCTGGTAGAGTGGGGCCTTATGCTAGCAGGAACTGGTCTTCAATGGTGGGTGTAGCAAAAATGTATGCAATGTCCTATCCATTTGGAAATGGTCTGTTTTGAGATAGCCTTTCCTTGTGATGCTGTAGCATAGGATACAAAAAGCTGGCCAGATTTTCTGAAAACCTTAGTTTTATCCAAGTAGTAACGTAGCTGCCTGTGAATGTCCAAGTAATGCAGGAGTCTTTCTCCTTTGTTCTGTGGATCTGGAAAGAAGGTGGGTAGATGGATGGTTTGATTTAGAGCCGCACTGGATACCACCTTAGGCATAAAGGAGGGGTTAGTTCGTAGAGAAACTTTGTCTTGATGAAAAATGAGAAAAGGCTCTACTGCCATTAATGCCTAAAGCTCTGAGACTCTTCTGGCTGAAGTAATTGCTAGCAGCAGGGCAGTCTTCCATGATATAAACTTTAAGTCAGCTGAGAAAGCTGGTTCAAAAGGAGGTAGCATAAGTTTTTCCAGAACAAAATTGAGGTCTCAAGTTGGTGTTGGTGCTCTCCTGGAAGGCCTAATGTTTTTGGCCCCTCTGAGAAACTGCCTTAGAAGTGCATGTGAAAATAAAGGAGGATCCGTGTTGTAGTGAGCTGAAATAGCTGAGGCGTGGATTTTAATAAATGTAAAAGAAAGCCCTTTGTGTAACATCTCAGTTAAATATTGTAGAATCTGAGGTATGTCAAGCTGAAGGATATTTTGGCCTTTAGCTTGGTTCCAGGCACAGAACCTTTTCCATTTGTCTGAGTAGGCTTTCCTGGTGCTGGGCCTCCTGGCTTCCAGAATAACATCCATAACAGCTTGTGAAAGAGGAGCTGGCTGGTTGCTTAGGTGATTTGCCATGCAGCCAAATTTAAGGTTTTGAGCTGGCTGTGTAGAATCTGACTGTCTTGCTGTGTGAGCAGATGAGTAATTTGTGGTAAAATCCATGGTGGGCCCTGAGCCATATTCCTTAATAGTGGGTACCAGTGCTGGCGTGGCCAGTCTGGGGCAATGAGTATCACTGGGGGCTCTCCATCCTGACTTTCAGCAGCACCTTTGTGAGAAAGGGCAATGGAGGGAAGGCATAAACTGTCAGCATTTTCCAACTGAATGAGAGTGTGTCCACTTTCCAAGCTTGATGGTGAAATGTCCTTGTACAAAATTTTGTTAGTTGATAGTTTTGTGGGCTGGCAAACAGGTCTATGTCTGGGTGCCCCCATTTTTGAGTTATCATTGCAAATACTTGTGGATCCAGTTTCCATTCGTGGGGATCCATGATGTTTCTGCTTAGGTCGTCTGCCAATGTGTTCTTTTTTCCTGGCAGGAATTGAGCTTGTTATTGAACTTGGTAAGCCAGTGCTGTGTTCCACAAGGTCATTGCTTGCCTGCATAGAGGGTAGGAGTGTGTACCCCCTTGTTTGTTTATGTACCACATTACTGTGGTGTTGTCTGTCCTTATTGTAAGCTGTCCTGGATGTAAGAGGTCCTTGAAGGCTGTCAGGGCATTCTGTATAGCTAGCATTTCTTTTTGATTGATGTGCAGATTCCTTTGATCTGCAGTCCATATGCCTCGAGCGCACCGTCCTGCCATGTGTGCCCCCCAGGTGTAGTCCGATGCATCTGTTGTCATAGCTTGCCTGGCTGGGGGTAAGGTGAAAGGCTGACCCTTGTTGAGGTGACATGCCTGTGACCACCATAGAAACTCCTGTTGAAGGCAGGGAATGAGAGGTATTATTGTTTCCAAGCTGTGGCTGTGTTGAGTCCATACGCTTTTTAGGTACCATTGTAATTTCCTCATATGCAGTTTTGCAAATGGTATCAGTAGTATGCAAGATGCCATGAAGCCCAAGGCCTGCAGAATTTTTCTTGCAGGGAGTTGGGTCTTTGTTGCCATTGTTTTGAAGTATTGAGTTAGTTGTAGTTGTTTGTCTGGTGTCAGATAAGCCATCTGGGCCGTTGTATTCAAGCTAGCACCCAGGAATGTCATATTTTGTGAGGGCACTAATTTTGATTTCTTTTCGTTTACTGTGTACCCTAGGCAACTTAGAAGGTGTTTTACAAATGCCAGATGTTGTAAGAGAATGTCCTTGCTTTCTGCTTGGATGAGGCAGTCGTCCAGGTATGGGTATATTTGAATTCCTCGGTGTCTGCAGTATGCAATTACTGGTGCCAGGCATTTTGTGAAGACCCTGGGTGCAGTAGATAAGCCAAAGGGCAGTGCAGAGAATTGGTAATGGGTTGAACCTGCAATGAAACGGAGGTATCTTCTGCAATTTTGTCTGATAGGGACATGCAGGTATGCCTCCTTGATGTCCAACGTAACTAGCCAAGCTTTCTTGCCCAACATGGGAAGAAGCTGCTGTAGTGTTAGCATTTTGAATTTGGGTACTTGCAAGAAGGTGTTTAGAATTGAAAGGTCCAGAATGGGTTTCCAAGCATTGTCCTTTCTGGGGACTAGAAAGAGCCTTGAGTAAAATCCTTGGCCTTGCTCATGTGTAGGTACCAGTTGAATGGCTCGCATGTCCATGAAAGCTGCAATTTGTTTTTCTGCCTCTGCCCATTGATTTTGTGGCAGGTTTGGCATTCCTTTTATCCTTGGCAAGGTGTGGAAATGGAATCTGTATCCTTGTGAGATAATGTCTAGGACCCATTTGTCCTTTGCGACGATGTGCCAGTTGTCTGCAAAAAGTGCTAATTTTCCTCCCAAGGGAGCTGCCAAGAGAGTTTTGCTTGGCAGTTTGAGGTTTAAGTCATTGTGTTTGCCTTCTAGTAGTTTGGGACCTGTCTTCACCTCCCTTCTGTGTTGCAGTGCCCCATTGTCGAGGTTTGTAAGGGATTTGTGCTTGTCCTCTGCCCCTTGGGTGCCTGTATTTACCCCTCTGTGGTCTGTCAGTAGCTGGAAAGGACCAATTTTTTGTTGGCCAATTTCTGCTGAAGCGGGGGGCTGTACCTGTAAAAAATCTTTGACCGTCTGCATAGATTTTGCCTTATCCTCCATTTTCTTTAAAACCTCTTCTGCTTTAACCCCAAATAAGGCATCCTGCTGTAAGGATGCATCTAGTAACTTTGCTTTAACATGATCAGGCAGAGTTTGTTCCTTTAACCAAGCATGTCTATGTATAACAGACCCAATAACAGCTGCTCTACAGGAAGCTTCCAAGGAATCAAATCCACATTGTAAAGTATATTTGCCCACCTGTTCAGCTGCATACAGCAGATCCTGCATTTCCTTGAACTCAGACTGTTGAGGGAGTGTGCTCATCTTTTGTTTTATTTGAGACATTAGGAATTGCTGGTATTTAAGCATGTGAAATTGACAATTTAGTGCTCTCATAGCTAGAGTAGCTGAGGTGTAAACCTTCTTCCCCCACCTATCTAGTGCTCTGGAGTCCCTTTCAGAGGGTACAGGATTTTTAGCCATAGAAGCCTTAGCCCCTTTGGGACCCTGGGAGATTGTCTCTGGATCAGCAACAGGGCTTTTGTAAAGGAATTTGCGTGAGTCAGGCACTCTATAGTATCTATCTGGTTTGGCTGGAGCAGGAGGCAGAGAATCTGGATTTAGACTAGATTCTAAGTAAACATCATCCACAATGTCTAAAACTGGGGGGATAGAAAGTGGTCTGTGCTGGGGGAGTAAAATAAACTCTCTGAGCCTTTTCTTTGAGTCGGAGTAGTCCTGACCTTACCAGTGGAAATGTTCCCTCATGGTATGTAAGGTTTCCCCAAAGGAATAGTCTTCAGGGGGAGAAGCTGAGGGAATGGAATCTTCAGCATCAGAATCTTCATAAGGGGGAAAGGAGTAATCCTGCTCCTCAGAGCATCTGTTTCTTAGGCATGGGGCCTTGAACTGGAGACTGAAGTGCAGTCTTTTTTGGTTTTAGAGGAGTTTTAAGCTTAGCATAAGATTTTATGGTGAGAGTAGTCGGTCTGAAGACACCTTCTGAAACCGAAGGTGTTTCTACAGCACCGGCTTCTCCTTCTGCAATGTCGTCGGTAGGGCCTAAAGAAAATGGCTGCGTCAGCCTAGACCTCTCTGCCAGAGAATCCGAAGCAGTCTGGGGTTCCAATTCTGCGGTAGCCAGGGGCTGCGTAGGCACCTCACTGAAAACCGGAGAACCGGCGACCGTCCCAGCTGAGGCCTCGGAGTCTGGCTTGGATCTAGGCTGTCTGTCTTTGTCTTTGCATTTTTTATGCACGCCGGTAGTCGGTTGCTCTGACAGCATAGTGTAATTAAATTTCCTACCGAAGTAGTGTCGTGCGAAATCAAAGCGTCGCTTTATAGTTCGCTTATTGAACCTAGCACAAAACCGACAACCAGTAACGTCGTGGTCTGGGCCTAGGCAAGGTATAAAATAAGAATGAAAGTCCTTATGAGGTATTTGCTTCCCACAAGAAATGCAATTGTTAACTTTGTCTGACATCGGACTGAGGCAAGAAAAGGTTCCCCAACGGGGTATTTAGCTTTGAAGACTTCGGACTGAAACTCGATTCGAAAATTTCAGGTGATGGCCAACCGGCAATTGCGAACTGCTTCTGCTTTGGGCACCACATGGCAAGAAAGACTGAAGAAAATGGCGTTGGATGCCTCTTATATACCCCTGGCGCACTGATGTCAGGGAAGAAGCGACAGCAACCGATGCCGGACCAAGTCTTTGGAATTCGGGCCGACTGCGGGACCGACTGACGGCAGGATAAACCAAGTGTGATGACTGCAGCAGGGTAACATGATGAACATCTGTTTATGATTGAAAAATACATCTCACTAACATAGACTGCATAAACAAAAAACACCGTTATACAGGAGAAAGGAATCATCTGTAGGTACAGTATATGTACACTGTGAAACAAAGTTTAGGAATGTATGACTCTTATTCATTCACTCATCCTTGGATGACTGGAAAGTTCATTGCTGCTAAAATAATGGAAATTCAGTATATGCAAGTAGCAATCTCGACTTAGGTAATGCAAACTCAGTTTGGAGGGACATAGATCAGTGGAAAAAGTCCTTAAGCTGTGGTGTATTATAAATCCCAGTTAAAAGAAATGTATTAAGGGATACAATTAATTCTATGGAAGTTTCCAAATGTTCACTTGAGATGCAACACACTGAGTTATCTTTATTTTCAGGATCAAAAGCATAACTTAAAAAACACAAAACGCATACTCACTCACACACACGTCATATATATTCAGACTTCACAGTAACTGTATGGTGGGAGAATGTAAAAAAATGGAAGATTTTCACCATCTTGCACAGTACAACTAATTATGTTAAAATGAACTAAGATGTAACAAAATTAATGAAATGTCTAACAGATGACTATGCCACAACAAAATAGAGGTATGTCTTTCTGAAGAAAACAGTGTTTTCCAAGATATGTCCAAGATGTCATGGGGCTCTCAGAATATGTGTCAAAGGCTGGTATGAGCCTAGCATTGAGCAGCATTTTACCTTCTGCAAGGACGATGCCACAATACAAACAAAAGATGATTGACTTTAATAATGGGATACGTTTCTGGTGTCATACTAAGGGGGTGCAATATTTGTCAGCATGGAAGGCGATGGTCAACAGACCACCCTGCTTTGCCAGGAATGGTCTGCACCTCTCCCCTCTAGGCTTTTGAATATTAGTTAAAACACTGTCTTCCCCCATAGTGCCTTTTTTAGACAATGCCAGACTGAAAGTACTTCCAACATAGCAAATCAAACCAAGAAAATCTAAAGGTATTACTGCTCAATGCTAGGAGTCTAAGCAAAAAAACTCCACTCTCTGGAAGCTCTCATCCCCTAGAGAATGCTGATGTACATGCAGTCACTGAGACATGGTTTAAAGCTGCAGACAGCACACCAACATTGCAAGGTTATAATGCCTTCCACACATTTAGGCCAGCTACTTCACAGGTAGGGACTAAAGATGGAGGTGTCTCTATTTGCATCAGAAATAAATATACTTCAAGGCTGGTCAAATAGGGCAATGCACTTGAGCTGCTCTATGCTCAAATCACCCCAGTCAAAATCCAATACCACTTCCTTGCAAGTTATAGATCTCTCTCTATAACCCAGGAAACCCATACCATGTGTTAAACTTATTAGAAACACTAACCATCCATCCCACTATCGTATTCATGGGTGACTTTAATTACCCCACTATTAACTAGAAATCCTATACAACACCAAATGTACATGCACAGAGATTCTTGGATTTTGTAAATACAAATTTCCTGGACCAGATAATCAATACACCAACCAGAGGTGTAACCATACTGGATCTGGTCCTCACTAATATAGGAGAGTGCTGCACACCCCCTACTGTAATGTCTTCCCCGGTAAGGTCAGACCACAAAATGGTCTCCTTTGAAGTAAAAATAAAACCTGGACCCCCAGCTAAACCCGGAATATTCAGGAACTACTCTAAGGGTAACCTCCTGCTATTAAGTGATAACCTGGCAAACTTTGGAGCTCCCAAAAAACCTGAGAACACTGCTGCCTGTGCAGAACTGTTCACAGAAACTCTGTACAAGCATGTTAATAGCTGCATAGAGTCAGCTGTATCCATCAGGAAGAAGTAGCGAACTAACTCAAAAAACAAGCCACCCTTATGGAATCACAAAATCAATAGACTGTATAACAGAAGGAAAAAAAAACATGGCAAAAATTAGGAAGTGCAGCACCCACAGGATAAAAGCACTCTCATTAAACTAAACAAACAACTCAGATGACAAAGTCTACCAAAGCCAAATTTGAGGTAAGTTTGTTCTGTCAGGCCAAGGGCAACTGCAAAGCATTCTTTAGCTATGTCCACAATGTCAAAGGCAGTACACAACTGAGTATAGAGCTCATTATAAATGGAGTCACCTATACTGAGTCAGAAGGTATAGCAAACCTCCTGTCTGAAAAATTCAGCTCTAACTTTACCCCTCTGTCCCCTTTAATCTTCCCTCAGGAAATACCATGAAATATAACTCCCGCTACTATCACTAAAGAAGAGGTCCTTAATGCTTTCTCTAAGATCAAGAACACTGCATCAATGGGCCCAGACAATATCCCAGGATGCCTTCTAAATAGCATGAAACCTGACCTATCAGGGCCTCTGGAATTACTATTTAACTGTAGCCTCCAAATAGGCTTCATGCCTTGTGAATGGAGAATAGCAACAGTCATTCCTCTGCACAAAGGTGGGCCATCTACAGACTCTAGAAAGTACAGACCCATAAGTCTCACTAAACTTATATGTAAAGACAGGGAAAGAATTATCATAGAGATAGATGATCAATAGAGATATAGTAAACCTCCAGAAACTAGACCCAACCCAGTTTGGTTTTGTCAAGGGCATATCATGCCTACTCAACCTCGTGGACTTCTTTGAGAAGGTAACTAAAGCAATGGATGAGGGCAAAATGGTTCACATTGTTTACCTTGACCTGGCCAAGGCATTTCACATGATACCCTACTCGGGCATTGTTGACAGACTCAGGAGGTTAGGTATAAACTTGTATGTCACCTGGTGGATAGCCAACTGGCTCACAGACAGGACCCAGGAAGTTAGAATTGGGGAGTCCACCACTACAAAGAGGCCAGTCACAAATAGAGTCCCTCAGGGATCAGTCCTTGGGCCATCCTTCTTGGCATTTACTTCTAAGAATTCAGGGCGTATGTCAGCGGTCTCTGGCTGACTAAATTTGCAGATGATTGCAAATTAGGAGTTGTCATTGAATCCCACACTGACACAAATGGTATCCAGGAGAGGATGACACAGACAAACAACTGGTGTTAAAGCCATGTACTTAAACAAAATTGCCAAGAAATGCATAATAGTATCCTTTGGGAAGTCACCCATTTCTGGTAACTATCATATAGACAACACACCCCTTAGAATTGACCCAGTATTCAGGGAATTAAGGACACACATAGATAGTAATCTGGCCTTTGACCATCATGTGTCTGCAGTAGTGAAGAAATAATTCTATGTTGTAAAACTTATAAACAAAGGTATGGCATCTAAGTCCAAGGAAATCATTGTTCCACTGTAGTCGGTGTTCATCAGGCCTGTCATTAAGTACAATGACCCCTTTGGTACCTAACCAGGCATATCCACCAAATGGAATGTCCACAGTGGTTCCTCTCTAAAAGAATACAGGGCATAAGTAAAATGTCCTGTGCAGATCACCTCAGGGTCCTATCGCTGTATTCTGTCTCCTACAGGCTTTTGAGGGGAGATCTCTGCCAGGCATACAGGGCATTATCAGACCCCACTTTGATGGACCTCCTGCATATCCACAAAATAAACAGCATCAGAATTATCCATTCTAAAGACTTAAACCTTGCCTGTGATATAAATAGGACCTGCTGGACAGACAGGTATGTATCCCAGAGACTACTCCGTCTATGGAACAGGCTCCTCGTCCATGTGAAGCAGTGTTCCTCCCTAACCTAGTTCTTGTGCAACTTAGACAATTAGATGGGTAACCGGAAATTCATTCCTATTTGGCATCTGTGTTTGTAATAGATGCAGGCAACCTATAAATGGTTCATCTCCCAGGCCCTGCTTATACTTATTAAGGCTATCAGAACTTGTCATTTGGGAGTCATGGCTAGGCTTAAAAAAGCCCTTGTGGTCATTATCCTAGTAAACACCTAATAACCTATGAACCTATAAATCTTCAGTGACCACCATCTAGTTTATGACTAGGGGTATTTTTAATCCAAAAATATCCACAAGCATTCTAATGGTGATGCAGAGTCAGACAACTCACTGTTAGTGATAGTGTTGCTGCTGAACTCAAAGGTCTCGGTCTGGTTATCAGACTCAAATCACCTAATGTTCTGTGAAACTTCCCCATTTATATCTGATGATGAGACACACTGTGATGCCCAAGCAAAAAACCTAATTAAAAAATGTGATATTTTTTTTTATTTCAGAATGTTCAGACCTTTGTCAAACAAAAATGTACCACTTTAAATTTGCAATATGGGTGCTTCCTGTGGCATAAAATGTTTGTGAACTTGGAACTTTTCCTTGTAAATGAAAGGAGATGAAATGAGATAAAATGCATCCAATTTTGAATTGAAATATATAATGTAAATTTTTTGTAAGCATCAACTTTATAAACAATCTAACAACATGAATTATAAACCAAAGCAGCAAATATTCACAATTATTTGGAATATATACATGTGTTGCAAGCAAAAGAATATAACTTTTTGTTGAGAATTTACTTTGTGAATTGCCATCTGATCATAATCATCTTACTTTAAAACCTTTATAGTCTGTTTCATAAAGCTACATGATAATACATCTAATGTTATTTTAATAAATGCCACAATACAATTTCTGTAAACTTTTGTAATTGTATACGATGTGATATGTTTTATTGTATGTTTGACAAATTGAATTCGGTGTGTTATATAATTTTAACAAAAAAATGTATACAAAAGAAGTGACATCCTGCTTTTGCTGGGTCAGGAGGGACCACCTTGCTTTTAATTAAGGCAAACAAGGGTTTGAGAAAGGGAGAAAGGGGACAAAAATGCATCTACCGTGTACTGCAAAGAGGCAGATAGCCAGAGGTGGACAAACAATCCTTAATATGCAAATTCATTCGTTGGAGAATGCACGAAAGCCTGTTTAATTTCTTATTATCCTTTTTTTCTGTTCTGTAGAAAAGGACAATTATAATCTGATGTTATGTAATTATACCTTTTTTCTGTGGGAAAGGGAATTCATTAATCTTAAGATCCCTGGTTTGTGGGAGTGGAATGATGACCTAAGATGCATATATTTGGAAATGAAAACAGGGAATGGTCTTGTCTTGTCTTAGTACAGCTTGGGAAACATCTGTGCAGCCACAAAAGTGATGGTGGGTCTGCCCCATGTTAGTTTTCCTAACTTAGGCAAGTTAGGACCAGTACTACTGCAATAAGTAAGCACTAATGTATATATTTATTTAGTTTTACTTCAGATTTTACATTAAATATTTAGTCCATCTTAAGATACTGTGACTGGGTGTTTATTCATGTATTATTATTTACTATCTTAGACGACAACAGTAATATATAACACTATAGGCTGGCCTACATGTGACTTTCTCTTCTAATTAGCTATATTACCTCAGCATGCTGCCAGTGAAATATTCATTTTTATAATTTATATTTGGTTAAATCAAGAGTTTTAGGTGCCTTGTATGGCTGGGCCTCAGGACTTATTTGGAGGTCTGGCAGTACTAATGCAGCAGAAATAAAGCCATACAAAATCAATGGTTTCTACTAGCCTTCAGTGGGAATTGAATGTGTATGTGTGTGTGTGTGTGTGTGTGTGTGTGTGTGTGTGTGTGTGTGAGCATCCACACATGTGTGTGTGGCTGTGCATGTATGTATGTTTGTGTGTGTGTGTGTGTGTGTGTGTGTGTGTGTGTGTGTGTGTGTGTGTGTATTTGTTAAAATAGTCTGAAAAGCAATCGCTATGGGTAAGGGTCACTGGAAGGCACTATTATTTACAGAAAGAGAGTGGTAAATAAGGGGCTTGGGGTAATAGGGTAAATTTGCAGTCTTTCTCTGGCTGCGGGTGTAGGAAGTTATATCTGGGACAGTAATGTATATTCCTTGTATGTCTTAGGGATCAGGTTGCATTTGATAAGTCAGCTACTGAATTATTTTTGTGTACATTTTATTTTTTATTCTATTGTATACTGAATTCACCATCCTTTTGACAGCCATCAGACCTAGTTAGACAAAGAAAAGGA
>NC_056732.1:595532521-595642521 GCF_019279795.1 Protopterus annectens
AATAGCTTGGTATAAGCCTAAGAGTTAGCTGACATCATGTGGGGGGGTGGTGTCAGGCATACTGTAAGTGGACTGGAGCCCTGTGGCTCGGGTTTGCCCTTTCCTTAGCAGAGCTAAGCAAGGGGGTGTGCCTGAGGCTGCCTAGCACTCTGTACATTGCCTAATTGGGTGTGCGCACACTGCACCAGGTTTTAAAAGAAAAAAAAAAAAAGGGAAATCAGGAAATAGCAGCTCTGTGCATATTTGAGCACTGTGTTTGCGTGTCCCCGGGCTTAAACAGGAAGGCAATAGGAAGGGTAAACAGCAGTAGGAAGTAATCAAGGAAAACTAGCATAGCTGGCAGGTGAAATGTATCTGAATCAGCCAATTACACAGGCAGCACCCAGCCCAGAACACTACTATAAACTGTGAAAACACCTTTCCCTCTGTTTTTTCCAAAATACTCTAAACCACTGGTGTATACAAGCAGAGAAGTTTTAATAAACAAAAACAACAAAATGATAGGGGCTGCAGCAGCTATCATACATTAACATGTGGAAGAGGCTGAGGGTGGTGCAGATGAGAATGCTGTTGACCAACCCACAGTGAGGAGATGGAGAAGAGTGTACAGACCCAGGGTAAACTACCAGGGGCTACATGAGCTGGAGATAGTGGAGCTCTATAGGGTGGACAGGGACCTTCTAAAGCAAATTGATGAGCTGTGCTGGCCACGCCTGACACACAGAACTAACAAAGGGGATCCCATCCCAGTGGATAGCAAGGTATGTGTAGGCCTAAGAATACTAGCCACAGGTACCTTCCAAAGGCCAACTGGGGATATCATGGGGATCTCAAAGCCATCAGCATCCAGGGTACTCCACCAGTTCCTTGATGCCATGTCAGCACATGGCAGTGAGTACATATATTTCCACAACACCCATGAGGTGTTGGCCAGCAATATGCGTCTCTTCCACCAAATAACAGAATACCCTGAGGTAGTGGGTGCTATAGACTGCACACACATATGCACCAAAGCACCACATGGTGAGCGGGGTAGGGTCTACATCAACCGCAAGGGCTTACCCTCCATCAACTACCAGGTTATGTGTGATACCCAGGGAATTATAATGAATGCGTGTGCTGTCTGCCCTGGAAGTTATCACGATTTCCACATCTGGCATCTGATGCAGCTGTACTAGAGATTTGCCAGAAGGGACATCCCTTATGGTCACCTAGTGGGGGATGCTGGTCACACACGGGAGCCATGGCTGATGACATTGGTCAGAAATGCACACACACCCGAACAAGAACTCCATAATGAGGCACACGCATAGACCAGTATAATAACAGAGCATGTTTGGGATGCTCAAGTCATGGTTCTGGTGCCTGGACACATCCGGTGGAGCCTTGCAGTACTCACCAGCTACATGTACTCAAATTGTCATCATATGTGCCATGCTACATAATATAATCCTGCGGAAACAGCTGCAGCAGGAACAGCACGGGGCAGGGCCACACAGCCCCCACCATTGCAAAGCCTGCACATGCCCAGAGTGACTTGGAGGAGGAACAACCAGAGCCTACCCCAGTAGGCAGAAGGAGGCATGCCCAGTATGCCCTTGGCTTGGCAAAAAGGCAGCTTGTTGGCTGTTGGTGAAGCACCCTACAAGAGGAAAAAACGCTGAGAGAAGAAGGGAGCCACTTTTGAGATTTTAAGTATTTTTTCTCTGTTTATTTGCTAAGTTTTTCTGCATAGCTGCCTAGCTTGAGCATTTTCTGGCTTGTTAAACTTGATTTTTGTATTAGTAGCTGTATTTAGAGCACAACCAAAAGCTGTTTGCTGAATTTCCTGTTTGCACTTAATTTTAAATCGTGTTTTTCTTAAAACTTGCATATTTTCTGTCCTTGACCTAGCACTCTTGTGTGGGGTCATTTACTGCACTGTTATAACTTGATATTACTTGTGAACCTCTGCTATCTCTGTAAAAAACAAACAAAAAAAATCTTGCTTTTTTCCCACTTTTCTGAGAGTTAAAAAAGTTCAGTTATAGGCTTGCTGTTCCTGAACTGTTTGAAAGTTTCTATGAGGCCATTTTTGCTTGGGCTGAAGGAGGGTCTCTCTGTTGATCAGTGGCAGTGAATAACATTGAGCAGCTTCCCTGCCCCCCATAGAGGTGGTTACTGACTTGAAACTGTAGTTTTATTGGCCACTAGGGGTCATTTCCAAAACTCCTTCATCTTCCTCTCTTAAAACCTAGTTGCCTCGTGGTTTGGGCGTCCTTTCAGGCTTGTTGGCTGTTGGTGAAGCACCCTCCAAGAGGAAAAAATGCTGAGAGAAGAAGGGAGCCACTTTTGAGATTTTAAGTATTTTTTCTCTGTTTATTTGCTAAGTTTTTCTGCATAGCTGCCTAGCTTGAGCATTTTCTGGCCTGTTAAACTTGATTTCTGTATTAGTAGCTGTATTTAGAGCACAACCAAAAGCTGTTTGCTGAATTTCCTGTTTGCACTTAATTTTAAATCGTTTTTTTCTTAAAACTTGCATATTGTCTGTCCTTGACCTAGCACTCTTGTGTGGGGTCATTTACTGCACTGTTATAACTTGATATTACTTGTGAACCTCTGCTATCTCTGTAAAAAACAAAAAAAAAAATCTTGCTTTTTTCCTACTTTTCTGAGAGTTAAAAAAGTTCAGTTACAGGCTTGCTGTTCCTGAACTGTTTGAAAGTTTCTGTGAGGCCATTTTTGCTTGGGCTGAAGGAGGGTCTCTCTGTGATCAGTGGCAGTGAATAACATTGAGCAGCTTCCCTGCCCCCCTTAGAGGTGGTTACTGATTTGAAACTGTAGTTTTATTGGCCACTAGGGGTCATTTCCAAAACTCCTTCATCTTCCTCTCTTAAAACCTAGTTGCCTCGTGGTTTGGGCGTCTTTTCAGGCTTGTTGGCTGTTGGTGAAACACCCTCCAAGAGGAAAAAACGCTGAGAGAAGAAGGGAGCCACTTTTGAGATTTTAAGTATTTTTCTCTGATTATTTGCTAAGTTTTTCTGCATAGCTGCCTAGCTTGAGCATTTTCTGGCTTGTTAAACTTGATTTCTGTATTAGTAGCTGTATTTAGAGCACAACCAAAAGCTGTTTGCTGAATTTTCTGTTTGCACTTTATTTTAAATCGTTTTTTTCTTAAAACTTGCATATTTTCTGTCCTTGACCTAGCACTCTTGTGTGGGGTCATTTACTGCACTGTTATAACTTGATATTACTTGTGAACCTCTGCTATCTCTGTAAAAAACAAAAAAAAAAAAATCTTGCATTTTTCCCACTTTTCTGAGTGTTAAAAAGTTCAGTTACAGGCTTGCTGTTCCTGAACTGTTTGGAAGTTTCTGTGAGGCCATTTTGATCAGTGGCAGTGAATAACATTGAGCAGCTTCCCTGCCCCCCGTAGAGGTGGTTACTGACTTGAAACTGTAGTTTTATTGTCCATTTTGGGTCTATTCCTGCTTCTTTCCAGCCCCTGCTATCAAGCACGCTTTAACGTGCTTTAGCACGATTTAGCGCGGAGTTGCCACTAGAGCAGCATCGGGCAGCGCCGGTTAAACAAGGTTAAACTCTTTCTGGCTCCAGAAAGTCTGTTCTTCAATTTTTCCCTTAGAACTGCTCTGTTAGGAACCTAAACAGTTTACACCTTCACTAAAAAGTGCAGCACTTGTTCCAAATAGCTTTTTCTTCTCAAAAAGCTCAGCACTTGCCTTATAAGCATATCCCTTGCCTTATAAGCATTCTCTTTGCAGGTCAAGCACTCCTATATTATACAAATCTCTCACTAGCAAAACCCCCCAGGAGTGCCCACTTCCCTGCTAAGCCCACTACTTTTCTGTCTCATACCAATTCATAATTCTTTCTAGCGTGTCGAAGGGTCAGATGCTGGCGTCCTCTCCTGCCCAGTTGGTGAATCTGGGAATTCTGAGACAATGTTACAATTGCCTCATGTACATGGACAACCCTCTCCTCCTCCCATATAACACTAACACTTGTGAGAGATGCAGCTATTTAGCCAGACTGGAGGCTGAGCTCTCTCAACTCAGGACTGGCAAGACCAGGCAGGAGGAGAAGGCAACTACACACACCACAATACCAGTCTCACATAACTCAACCACACCACTGAATCAAACACATAAACACACTAAGACTTACTCGGAGGCTCTGAGTAAAAATTTACCTAAACAGCAGAGGCCTCCAAAGCAGACACCCAAGCAACTGCAAACTCAATACACCACACAAACAACACATAAACAACAAAATCAGTGTGCAAAGCAGTCACTGCCCTTAAGGCCAAATACAACACCAAACATACTTGTCATAGGTGACTCCATAGTCAGACACACTGACGTCCCGCTCACCAGACTGAGTAAGGAGAAGGTCACAGTAAGCTGCCTGTCGGGCACTAGAATCCGCCACATAACGCAAGCACTCAGGTCTCTCAACAGCAGGTACAAGTACGACTCAGTCATTGTCCACGCTGGTGTCAACAACCTGAGACGTACCTCCTTGGACTACATGAAAAGAGACATTGAGGAGCTCTCTGATTATGTAGCCCAGGCAGGTATGACCCTGACCTTGAGCAGTATCCTACCTTCACCTAGAATGATGCCACAATACAGTGATAAGATGATCAGCTTTAATAATTGGCTTAAATTCTGGTGTCATTCAAAGGGGATCCAATGTCTGTCTGCCTGGGATGACATGCTGGACAAGCCACGCTACTTCGCAAGGGACGGCTTGCACCTGTCACCCCTAGGCTTCCGGATAGTGGCAAAGGCTCTTGCCACCCCCATAGTGCCTTTTTTAGGCAAGGCTCAAATTCTAAACCTACCACCCTAGAACACAAAAAAGGAAAATAACTAAGGGTAATGCTGCTCAATGCCAGAAGTCTCAATCTCAAGATGCACGCACTCGAGGCCCTTCTCAGTATGGAGAACATCGATGTCTGTGCTGTGACAGAAACCTGGTTCAAGGCTCCTGAGAGCACCCCAGCACTATCAGGTTTCACCTCATATCATGCCCGCCCCAAAATCCGGACAACACCAAGAAAGGAGGGGGGGTGTCCATATTCATAAAGGACACCCACACCTCAAGGTTGGTGGCAATGCACGATGCATCGGAGACCATCCAGGTGCAATTAACCATAGGCAAGACTGCTCTGCAATTTGTAGCATGTTACAGGCCACCCTCTCAAACTCAGGAACCTCACATGGCCTTCCTGAAAACATTGGAGGGGATAAATGTATCTCCAAACACCATCATACTAGGTGATTTCAACTACCCTAATATAGACTGGGAACACTACTCAAGCCCAAACACTCTAGCCCAAAGGTTCCTGGAGTTCATAAACTCAAATGCCATGGAACAACTAGTCACCATCCCCACAAGAGGAGAAAACATACTTGATCTCATCATCACGAACATGGGATCACAATGTTCAACACCGGAAGTATACCCCTCACTGGTGAGATCAGATCATAAATTAATCTCGCTGGAGGTCCTCATCCCACCCCCACCTGAAATAAAAAAGACCACAGTGAAAAACTTCTCAAAAGCCGACTTCACACTTCTAAAAACTAGTGTGGTCTCCTTTAAGGCCCCTGAGCCAGTGGTAAACATTACTCAAACCGCTGAATCACTTACAAATGCCTTCTACCAGCACCTACAGGACTGCATGGATCAGGCAATCTCAAGCAAAACTAAGACTCTTTGTACCAAAGGCAAGCGTCCAGTCTGGTGGACCCCAGCCATAAACAAGCTCTACAACAAAAGGAGGAAGCTACTACAAGATAGAGCAAAATCCTTGAAAGGTAAGACACCTTTGATCATTATAAGTAAAAAACTAAGAGCTCTCATAAAATCATCCAAGGCAAATTTTGAGAGAAAAATCGCCAAGGACTCAAAAGACAATCATAAGGCCTTCTTTAGCTATGTTAGAAACCTAGGAGGAAACTCCCAGATATGCTCAGAATTAGTTCAAAATGATGTGAAGATTACTGAACCTACACACATTGCCAACATACTGGCTGACAGGTTCAGTGCAAACTCCCCACCCCCAAAAGGAGAGATATCTATACCAGAGGATTGTAGCCCCCAAACATCTCCAACGCCCAGGTGAGAACTGCTCTCCAAGGCAAAAACACAGCATCCATGGGACCGGATGGTGTCCCCGGCTGTGTGCTCCACGAACTCAATGAGGAATTAAACCCGCAGTTAGGACAGCTGTTTAATCTTAGCCTCACCTCAGGATACGCACCAAGGAGTGGCGACGGCGACTGTGGTCCCACTTCACAAGGGCGGTGCCTCCACCGACCCTGGAAATTACCGTCCCATTAGCTTGACAAGCCTTATCTGCAAAGCCATGGAGAGGATCTAAATGGAACTCATAAATAAAGACATAGGGAACTTGCAGACTTTGGATCCAACCCAGTTTGGCTTTGTCAAAGGCAGATCATGCCTTTTAAACTTGGTTGACTTTTTCGAGACAGTCACCAAGGCCATTGATGAGGGAAAGGCAGTCCATACAGCCTACCTCGACCTGGCAAAGGCCTTCGACACAATACCCCACTCAGGTATCATCGAAAAACTCATCAGCTTGAATGTAAACCCATACATCACAAGATGGGTTGCAAACTGGCTAAGTGACAGAACCCACAGGGTCAGAGTTGCTGGAGCCATGTCAGACTCAAAGCCTGTCACAAGTGGTGTCCCACAGGGCTCAGTCCTGGGTCCACTCTTGTTCAGCATCTACTTTTCTGAAGTACAAGCAAACACAGGAGGGTTATGGCTGACAAAGTTTGCAGATGACTGCAAACTGGGCGCCATAGTCGAAAACACATCTGACACAGATATCCTTCAGAAGGGCCTCACAGAAACGGATAACTGGTACCAGAGCCATGGCCTAAAGTTAAACGCCAAGAAATGCATAGTCATACCCTTCGGGAAAAACAAGGTTACCCCTAGCTACCATATAGGTGGCAATCCACTGAGCACAGAAAAAGTCATCAGGGATCTGGGGACCCAGGTTGACAGTAGCCTTTCATTTGACACTCATGTTGCTAAAGTAGTTAGGAAAACCTTCTACATTGCCCACCTGATCATGAAGGATTCACATCTAGATCAAGGGAGGTCATCGTCCCCTGTACTCATCACTCATTAGACCTATGATTGAGTACAATGCCCCATTCGGAATGTATCTGACCCGACACCTGCAGCAGCTGGAAAGGCCCCAAAAGTTCCTCACCAAAAGGATAAAGGGTCTCAAAATATGTCTTATGCTGCCCGACTGAAAGAACTCCAGCTCTATTCAGTCTCATACCGCTTGCTCAGAGGTGACCTGTGCCTGACATATAAGGCCATGTCAAAACCAGATTTGATGAATATGCTTCACCTCAAAAATCTAGATCCTCAGAACCACAAGGGCGGAGACTTAAACCTTGACACGGTTATTAATAGAACGTGCTGGAGGGACAAATTCATCACCCAGAGACTCCCTATGCTGTGGAACAAAATCCCGGTACATGTGAGGCAGAGCACCTCTCTGGCCTTGTTCAAGAGGAATCTTGACCAATGGATGGGAGATCGCAGATATACCCCAGGGATTACTTCAGTGTCACTGCTTGACAGAGGCACAGCAAAATAATAGGCATAGTTTTATTCAAACTAAAGGGGTGGCGAAAGCCACATAACTATGGGCTAGGCTTATAAATGCCCTTGGGCAGATAGCCTAGTATGAACCTATGAACCTATGAACCTATGGCACTTACACTGACACAGTAGGAACCCAGGGAATAACACCTCTCTCTGACTCGCACATACAGTAAAAGGGATGCCAAACATGACACTACCTGTGCTCAACCATGGATAGGGAGTGTACTATGTGCATCTGGCATGGGCAGCTCTCCAGCACCATCCACAATACTGGCATAGCCACAAGTTAAGTCACCCTTCTTACCAATTGCCTAATGGAGTAGTATGTATTGTTACTTGTATCTATGGTATGGATGTGAGCATGCAAGGGAACTGGGTGGCTGAATGGGATGCCAGCAGATAGTACACACCTATAGTGGCAGCATGAGATCTGTACAAATACTGGTGTCATCATAGTAGCCAGTACTACACATGGTGGCAAAACCCACTGCAGGAAATGTGCTGGGCCACATGTGTGTCCATATGACACACACATGCCAGTCAGGGAGGCTCACATACTCAACAACAGTCTCAGCCAGCAGGACAGGTGTAGACAAACACAAATAAAGGCTGTGCTAAGGCCTCTGAATGATGGCTATGGGTAACCTCCCCCCCAGGCCTACACAGACTTACTACATCAGATCAGGCAGTGGAATGTTAGTTCTGAAGTGTAAGAAGTCAGAAACTGATATGTAGGTCAATCAAACCTATGACCTGTTGTACACTGATATGCTTCTAGTCAGCATGATAGGTTAGAATACAGAATGAAATGGAGTACCTGACATACCAGTACAGTCACAGTAAATGTGTACAAGTGTCAGGTGTGTCCCCCCAATCCTATGTAGAAATGTAGAAACAGTCAGGTGTGCCCACCCCAATCCTATGTAGAAATGTAGTAACAGTCTGGTGTGCCCCCCAATCTGATGTAGACACATTGTAACAGTCAGGTGTGCCCCCCAATCCTATGTAGAAATGTAGTAACAGTCTGGTGTGGCCCCCAATCTGATGTAGACACATTATAACAGTCAGGTGTGCCCCCTCAATCCTATGTAAGCACGTAATAACAGTCAGGTGTGCACCCCCCAATCCTATGTAGAAATGTAGTAACAGTCAGGTGTGCCCCCTCAATCCTATGTAGACACATAGTAACAGTCAGGTGTGCATCCCCCCAATCCTATGTAGAAATGTAGTAACAGTCTGGTGTGCCCCACCTATCCGATGTAGACATGTAGTAAAAGCCTGGTGTGCCCCCACCAATACAATGTAGACACATAGTTACAGTCCGGTGTGCCCCCCCCCAGTACAATGTAGAAATGTAGTAACATGTATGTGTAGGTATAATACCAGTGGAGCACAGATTACCTGAGGTAGTCAAGGTAGCAGGATAGATTGTAGCATTTGTACAATATGCAGGTATGCATGTGTTAGGTTAGTGTGTGTTTCATATTGTGTGAGAGTGGTCAGTATGTATGCATGGTGAGGTTTGTCCTGGTGGCCATTGCCCAGTACTGCCATGACAGGGCCAAGTCCCCACAACTGCAGTGCCAAACACAATGTTCCCCAGTATAACACATTCTAGCAGTAAGCCATTGTAAATGTATGGAGGTAACATGTGTCACCATCTAAAAGATGGACATGGCATGACTGTTGAGCCAGATATACAAGCAGTACACAGGGGAAAGTAGCCCAGGCAGACAGTGTATAATGTGTAACCATTAATTGGACGCACTCTTGGAATTGTACGTAAAGGTTTACAGCACATTATCTGGGCTTGTAGTAGGGAATACCGATGTTGTCTGGCCAAACACTCGCAGATCACAAAGGTCATAGGAATGATGTATTGAGAAACAGCTGGTGTCCCTGCACAAGCCAGCATAAATGGAATGCCTCATGCATATCTGTGAGTCATATGCAAGTAGTGTCCATAGCACACATGCACCCAGTTCACCCAAACACCACCACAGGTACCTCTCTAGTCGTATCCCTGCTGTTGGGAATGGGTACAATATGACCCCCACCTGTGTATGGCAATTGCGAAAGAATGCAGCATGCAGTGCAGGTGTCCCATAAAGGTGTGTCCCTAGCTGTAAGCAGCACCCTGCCAGCATCCACACCACTTGATCAATACTGAAATAAAGTATTAGCATGAACACCTAGCATACCTACCCTGTCACCCCAGGGGAATATATTGTATGGCAGTCTGGGACTGTAGGACTGACAGAATGCAGTGGCCTGCTACAGCTGGCCTCCATCACTACCAAATGGCCTACAGTCCTCTGCCAAAGGCCTGTGTCTCACCCGTATTGCCAATGTATGTTATGTCATGGACTCCCAATTAACAACATAACACAGTCCACAGAACCCATATGCAAGGCTATGTGGACAAACCACAGTAACATGTCCACCATGTCCCACTGCATGAACTGTGGACCAACACCAATACACTGCTGTGATGAGGTGTTAACTATAGGGAAAGTATCAGAGAATGTTTGCATAATATATGGAAGATGACAGAATAATAGAGGGGGTGGGTGGGAGCATGGGCAGCATGGAATGTGCGAAGTCTGAAACATAGCCATGTGCACATACTATCCCTGGCTGCAAACACAATAATGGGTGGTTACAAACCTGCTCATAAACCACAATAGGGGTAATGCCCTGACTTATGACCCCTGCCTCTGGGTAACCTGTGTGAATCAGTACAGCTGTGAGGTACTGCCACAGCAAGATAAGGTCATACTATCCCGTCAATGGGTGTACAAGTATGGGATCCTCTCCCACCACTGTACCAAGGTGCTGAACCAGTTACACAGACCCAGCAGCAAGTGTCTGCAGCTCCCCCTCCAGAATGACATTAGTTTGCAGGAATATGTAGAAGTTTAACCAGAATACTGGACACAGCTGCATTCACCCAGTGTTCAACAGGACATGACTGTGAGAAGAAATGTCTACCTGACAGTACTTGATGACATAAAACATCACAGTGTATAACAGTACACATGTCTGAATAGCTCTGCTAACTCCAGGACCATGTAGCAGAAGCAGCACAGACACAATTACCTACAGTACCCACAATCCCTTTCCCAGTTTGACCCCATATTGTTAGCTGATCTACAGATATCCTGCAGAAACAGTTTGCTAGCTGTAGGTGTAGAACACAAAAGTATGCACTGGAGTACAATCTACCTGGAATGGATCCACACATTCAATACATAAGGGCATACCAGGCATGCTCCCACACTTAGAAAAATGAAGCCCATGTCTGGCAACAACAGTGGACCATACATATCTGACAGTTGCAGATGTTAGTGCATACACTCCTCAATGTGGGATAGCCATGCTTTGCACACACATTGGATAAGAATACACACATATATCCAAGGACAACACACTATAATATGCCAAATGTACACATACATAGATGTGTGGAAGAGAGTGACAATGACAAAGAGCCTTTCATCATGAGGCCTGTCCCACCCAGCACACAGTCAAATGGCTACAACCACCTAATGTGTAAATGTCACTCACCATAGAAATTAGCATCTGAAATCCCTCAGCATTATAGACTCTGTGGTTCTAGTGCTAACTGTGCAAAATGACTGTACAAGGCAATAGTCATCTAGCAGTCATATACACGTACCTGCAGAATATAAACCTGTGTGTGCCTGAGTATGGTGTGTCTACCTCTAGATGAATGGGCTATGGCCCATGAACACACACTGCCCTCCCCATTGCCCTACCATGGCAAGCCTGCTGATGTCAGTCACTTTGAAACAAACCTTTGGGGAAGAGCTAGTCCAATAATATCTACTGTGCATCTTATAACTGTGTAATGCTATATGATGATAAACTAGTTAGGTAGGAGTTTTATTTATTTTTTTTTTTATTTTATTTTAACATTTGTTGACTGGGAAAGTCCAATTAGGTTCCACAGATCCTGTTTTCAGCAGAGGCCCGGGGAGGAATGCTCCAGAAGCATGTCTTTAGAAAGTGGGAGGAAACCGGAGTACCTGGAGGAAACCCACGCAAACATAGGGAGAACATGCAAACTCCACACAGAGGGCACCCCAGCCAAGAATCAAACCGGGAAACCTCTTGCTGTGAGGCGACAGCATTAACCGCTGCACCACTGTGCTGCCCCATTCTACTCCCAGATGTGGCAACTGTGTATGTGTGTATTTGTCTGTTTAGGGATCAATGCTTTTTAGGATAGTCACACTCACTGCAATTCAAATGCCCTACTTTGGCAAGCATGCTGATATCAGTCACTTTAAAATACACCTTTGGGGAAAGACTGCCCAGTAATCTCAGTGGCACATCCTATAACTGTGTAATGCTGTCGTGTGATAAGCTAGCTAAGTGGGAGTTCTAATCCTAGATATAGCAACTGTGTATTTGTCTGTGTAGGGAAATGTTTTTTAAGCTAGTCCCACTCATTAAAATTCAAATGCCCTACTTTGGCAAGCCTGCTGATTTCATTCACTTTGAAATAGATATCTGGGGTAGCAGCAGCCCAGTAATCACTATGGCGCATCCTATAACTGTGTAATGCTGTAGTGTGATGAACTAGTTAGGTAGAAGTTCTATTCCCAGATATGGCAAATATGGGTGTTTGTGTCTGTGTACAGAGCAAAGTTTTTGAGGCCATTCACAGTCAATACAACCTCCATTGCCCTTCTTTGACAAGCCTGCTGATGTCATTCCCTTGAAATACACCACTGGGAAATAAGTAGTCCAGTAATTTCCATGGTGCTTTCTATAACTGTGTAATGTTGCAGTGTGATAAATTAGTTAGGTAGGAGTTCTAATCCCAGACATGGTGACTGTGTGTGTTTGTCTGTGTAGGGAGCAATGCCTTTTTAGGCTAGTCACACACACTACAATTTCAAGTGCCCTACCTTCAGGTGGAACCACCTCAGGGGATGTTGTCCCCCCCCCCCGTGGGGGCACACACAGACATGATCCTGTCACCTGAGGTCAGGTCCAGGGTCTGTTCCATAGGGGGATCCACAGAATTTTGTGGGAAGGGGCTACCTTGAGCCACCCAGTACACAATCACAGGGTCCACGTGCACCTCCTGCTCAGCCTCCAGGCCAGGCACATTCAGGGACATGAAACTGCTGTTGTGACTAGCAATGGGTGGGGGCCTTGTTCCCATTGTTTACATATGGGGGATCATGGGGATTCCACGTCACAGACCACACACACACCATCCAGAGAGTTTAGTCACCGCATGTGTCATACACCACCCCTGTAGTCTGTCCTCTATATCTACCAACCCAAGCCACCTCCACAAATATACCTGCTATCTTTCCCCATAATCCCATTCCCTACTTCACAGACAAGGGCAATGTGGCCCCAACAAGGGGTTCACATGTGACATACCTGCTTGGAATAGATTGCAGCATGGCTTTTGTAGGTGATGCACATGATCCGGTGATGGCCTCTGCACCAGTCAGTGTCTTCCACTTGCTACCTGCATGCAGCATGCTGTGTAGTACTTCCAATTACCACTGCCATGGTAACCCTCTACCATAAATCCCTACATCATGTGGGCATGGTCCCCTTACCTTTCTTGTATGGTGGACATCCTTCCTGTGTGTGGCCAGCAGTGTTACAGACAGCAGATAGCAATACCTCTTACAAGAGAACTTGCATATTCAAGCCATCTACATATTTGTATGAGGTTCCAGAACTACAGACAGAGTGTGAGTCATGTAGTTGTATGCATTGTATAGCACCAGTGTTACAGGGTTTGTATGTACATGCAAGTTTAACATGGACTGCAGTCTGTCTGCATAGCTCTCAACTGGGGGCCTATCCACTTGATGGCTAGAGGTGTGCCTGTTATGTTTTGTCTGTCCACCACACAGGTCTTGTGTCAGATATATCACTGGCAATGTTTGTGTTGAGTGCTATCAGTACATGGATACATATATTTCTGTTTCTGTTTTCATATTCCTGACTAAGATTATGTTGCAGACTATCCTGTAATGCCAGCAACTTGTATAGTGTATGCCAACACTATTTCACATATGGGCCTGTGTTCTGGCCTCTGTCCTCCACCTACATACCAGGCTTTGCCCATATGACATGCTGTCAGGGGTTGTAATGTAGTGGCCTGTGAGTATGTCATGCTGCCATTCCTGCCATCATTCCACTGCTGTTGTGGCCCCCACACATATTGTGGGGTTGAGACCATATATGCGTGGGCGTCATCTGCACAATACATGTTTGCCCTTCTGCAGTCCAGAGGTCAGTGTATGTAACAGTGGTATATGCCCCTGTATGTCAGTCTATGGGGGGATGCACCATAACTAACCTAGGCTGTTACAACATGTGAGGGATATCAGGGGTAAGCTGCCTTAAGGTATCTGGATGTGCATTACCATACAATTCACCTTGGGAAAATGCAGGCCTACTGCTTCCTGCAACACAGACTGTTCTGTTTGTTAGTGTGATTGTGATGGTGTCAGTTATGCCTTGTTATGTAACAGATACATCCCATTGTGTCACCTGAAGTCTTTTCCCCTAGGGATTGTATAGAGAGTGTAGATAGAGGCTGCTGGACTATACATCTGCATTACTTACTGTTGATTGATTGTTATCCTGTGGCCCAGTCTGCTTTACTGTTGTACTACTTGAAGGCCTTGGCCTGGACAGCAACATATGTTATGCTTTCCAAAATACTGTATTAATTGATTTGTTTGAGAGTTGCATTATTCGGTTTATATGTATATCAAAGTCTAAACAGCTATATGACATGGCATATACCATTGTAATAGTACACAAATAAAGCTTTCTCATGTATGCAAACCTGTGTGCGATGTTATATCCTTTGACCTCTCTGTGGGTATATGTTTCAAGCAACAATTGTCTTTTGTATGGGTGACTCATACAGTGTCCATTTGGTAAGGTGGCAAATGCAGGAATACTGACTGTTCCGTATGGTCTGCACCCTCTAAATATGTATCTTCCTATACATATCTTTGTGTGTGTATGTGTAGTTACATATATATATATATATATGTATATATATATATATATATATATATATATATATATATATATATATATATATATATATAGATGGATATAGACAGATATATATGTGTGTGTGTGTATCTGCATATATATGTTTGTGTACATTCCCTATGGTAGTCAGACTGTACTGCATGCTATGTTATTGATACTAACCTAACATCATACAGGTGAGTTGGATTATTGTTAACATCTTCTGCCCATGTTGTGTCAGGTCCAGGTTATGGGACTTGCCACAGTTGGTACTGTATTGCAGGGATGACCTGTTTGGCTGTGGGGGGGGGGGGGATAGCAATATGGACAAGATGTATGTAGCTTGGGCCCCCTCACCCCCATTAACGGTATCTGTGGTCATAAATGTATTTGTTATGTTCTCTTTTATATCTATAGCTATATATATCTGTATATACATATGCTTACATATTTACATTGCTCTCTCTCTCTCTCTCTCTCTCTCTATATATATATATATATATATGTAGACATATATATCTATAGATGTATGTATATATATATATATATATATATATATATAATATATGTAGCTATGTATATATATATATATATATATATATATATATATATATATATATATATATATATAGATATTTATTAATCTCTTTCTCTCTCTATATATATATATATCTATCTATGTATATATATATATATATATATATATATATATATATATCTATATATATATATATATATATATATATATATATATATATATGTATGTATATACACACGCACACACACACAAGTGCTATTGTAACCTGATAGTAACTTTTTTGCTCACTGTAATGGGACTTTGTTACATGTTGTTCACGGAGAAGCTTTTCTCCCTGGGTCTCTTTTGAAAATGAGCCAAAAGCTCAGTCAGACTAATACGGTTAACAGATGTAAAATAAATAAATGCGTAAATAAATATGTACATCTACATGTTTAAATACATTTCCTGTACTGCTGAGTGACTGTCCTGGATGATATGTTTGTGAAAACAGGAGGGTTATGTGTATCTGACATGGTTTAGTGGTAAATCGCTTTGGCCTTTGTGTGCAAGATCCTGTGTTTGAGTCTTGCAGAGGATGTTTATTTTGTTGCTGGGCAGAACAAGGGCCATTGGATACAGAGTGATTAAGGCACTTTTAAGCAGTTGTAAGCGGGTTTGCATGGGTTTGCATGGAGGTAAGCAATGCTACCTTCCGGTTGCAGTTTGTTATGCAGATTTAGCTTCTCAGTTGCTTAACATGTGTAGGCATTGCTTACCCCAGTGCAAACAGGCTTAAACACGTTTACTGCTGCTTAAAAGTGCTTACTCCCGCTTACCCTCTCACTAATTTCTTTAAAAGAATTGAAAAAGGGTTGATAGGAAAGTGGTGAAAAAGGAGCACAAAGTGGGAAAGATGTAGGGAAAATAGCTAGGGATGTGCAGGAAGGGTATAGGGAAGGTCCATAGCTGCCTATTTCTTCTACAGCAACAACTGTGCATATACATTGAATTTGGAGGTAGATTTGGACACTCATACCCCTGGGAGATGGGTGAGGACAACAATAATATGTTGTTAAGCCAATTAGACCAGATTACATGTGTCCAGTAGACACGTGTGAAATGAACAACTATGTATGGGGCGAGATTTTTTGGGGGGGAACAGATTGCCCTTTTTTTTTTTATTCAGGTGAGAGTGAGATGTTGGGGAAGGATCGTAGGTATATTTGGGGAAGTAGGTCGGGTAGGTTAACAGACAAGACAACAAAACGCATACAGCGGTGGTATATGACACATGTGAGGGGTAAACACCTTGATGGGGAGGGGTGTTGGGAAATCGGAAGCCCATGAACCCCCTAGTGGAAACAGTGGGACTGAGGTCCCCACGCATGGGCAGTCACCACTGCACCTTCACATCCCCAAAGGTGGCTGTGCTGGGGGCTAAGTAGGAGGGCCAGGCCAACACTCTAGTTGCGACACATAGCCCTCAAGCTGGCATAGCAGATCTCCAACCTCCCTGAGGAGCTCGCTACTCATCATCACCCAGACCTGGTGACAGGTGGCATGTTCCTCTCTGCACCCGCTCCCGGGGGGGGGGCGAGCCCCATCCCATGAGGTGGTTCCACCCAAAGGTGGTACAGGACCAACGGATGAGGAGGTCCCAGGTTGGGCCCCAGATGTGCTGGGACCCGGTGCCATGGCCAGCTGAGGTTGGACAGGTGGATCCGCCGGGACCGGCCTTCCCAAATGTCCTATGGTGTTTAAACTTTATCAACATATGTGGGTTAGTAATAGTCAACAAATTCCAGTATTAGGTATAACAGCATGCATAGATATTCTCATTAACCCAAACACCAGATATGGAACAGTTGCATAGCAAACAGAACACATGCATATATGGGACCACAGTGGTCATTACAACAGCATGCTGGTACATTAATGGCAGCATGCCACCAATGTGGGAGTATTTCAACATAGCACATGCATAGAATCACATTTATATAATTATCAAACAACTGGACATCTGTCCCAACAGTAGAGTTAAGTCAGCACATACCAATTGAGTTGTGTATTTAGTTTATTGTTGCAGACATGGTGGTGGGAGAGAAAGATGTCAATTAACAACTTGTATATTCTTGTAGTTCACATTATTTTCCTAGTCAGTGCTGTGATATGTACCTTTCAGGTATTAGTACACTACCCTATTGCCTTAGTTTGGGCAGTGGTAGGGCTGTCAACAACTATATAAATGAACTGGTTTTACCGGCAGTATACAACTCTTACCTGGTATACCTCTGGAGGTATTGTTTGTTAACACTACCTAACTGTTTCTGCACATACTCCCAGATTCCAGGGTGATGTTATGCACATACCTGTCCATCTCTTTTTGCATACACTCTGGGCATGCCCTCTTAAACTTTAGTGACTTGTACAATGACAAGTTTGCTTTATTTGACATTTTCCAAATATGTACTGGTCTGACAGTCAGTTATATGACATGAAATGCTACCTACATATCAGAAATTAGCACACTGATATGACAGGGGGCAGGGTAACTGCCAGCAGATATTTGCTGAATAACTGGACATTCTGGACATTTATGTACACTTGTGGGTTATGATTCTGCATACAGCTTACTACCACTCCCAGGATTTGTAACATGGCTGTGTCTGCTAAAAATAAAACACCATCCATCACAGTTGAGTGTGCTATATAGGTATTGCTGTGTATCTCTTATAGGTTCATAGGCTGGTACTAGGCTATCGGCCCTAGGGCCTATACAAGCCTAGCTATAACAATTCCCTGGATATTTCTTCCCACAATATTTACTTCTCTGGACCCCTGTCTAGCAGGGTGACTGACATGATCCCTGGGGCGAATTTCCTATCTCCCATCAAATCCTCAAGGTTCCTTTTGAAGAGGGCCAAGGAGGCACTCTGCTTGACATATATGGGCAGTCTATTCCAGAGTATGGGGAGTCTCTGGGTCAGTAACCTATCCCTCCAGCATGTTTTGTTCATTGTGATGACAAGGTTTAGATCCTTGGAGCGTGTGGTTCTGAGGGATTGGGATTTCTTTAAGTGGAGCATTTCCAACAGCTCAGGGTTTGACATGGTCTTGTATGTTAAGCAGAGATCACCTCTGAGTAGACTATATACCACAGAGTATAGCTGGAGTTTTTTTAGACAGTCAGCACATGGCATCGACTTTAGGTCTGCGATTTTGTTTAGTGAGGAATTTCTGTGGCCTTTCCAGCTGTTGCAGATGTCTTGTGAGGTACATACCAAACTGGGCATTATACTCTATAATGGGTCTAATGAGGGATGAGTACAGTGGGACAATGGCCTCCTTTTTTCTAGATGAAAAGCCCTTAGTGATGAGGTGTGCCACATAGAAGGATTTCCTGACTGTTGTGGTGATGTGGTTATCGAAAGTGAGACCACTGTCCACCTGTGTCTCTAAGTCTCTCATCACATTTTTGATGTTTAGTTTACTGCCATCTATGTGGTAATTCATGGGTACATGTTTTTACAAAGGGGATAACTATACATTTCTTGGCATTAAGCTTGGGCCCATGGCTCTGGCATCAGGCATCTGTTTCTGTAAGGCCCTTTTGTAGACTATCCACATCATTTGGGAATTCAATAATGGCTCCCAGTTTGCAGTCATCTGCGAACTTTGCTAGCCAGAGTCCCTTAGTGTTGGCCTGTACTTCAGAGAAGTAGATGCCAAACAAGAGTGGTCCCAGGACTGAACCCTGAGGTACTCCACTTGTCACTTGTCTGGAGCTGGATTTGGAGTTGGCCACTTTTACAGTCTGGGTTCTGTCAGTAAGCCAGTTGGCAGCCCATCGAGTGACGTAGGGATTTATGCCCAGCTTAGTAAGTTTATCTAAGATTCCAGAGTGGGGGATGGTGTTGAAGGCCTTGGTGTGGTCCAGATAGGCTGTGTAGACAGCCTTACCTTCATCCACTGCTCTGGAAACTGATTTGAAGAAGTTAATTAGGTTCAGGAGACAAGATCAGCCCTTCACAAAACCAAACTGGGTGGAGTCCAGTGTTTGAAGGTTGCCAATTTCTTTGTTTATAAGTTCCATGATAATGCATTCTATGCCCTTGCAGATCAGGCTCGTCAGACTGATGTGACAGTAGTTCCCGGGATCCAAGGTGGATACCCCTTATGGAGTGGGATAACTGTAGATGTGCACCACTCAGTGGGCATGAAGCCTAAGCTGAGGCTATGATTAAACATGACACTTAGGTGAGGTACCAGTTCATTTTGTAGTTCATGTATTACACAGCCTGGGATGGCACCTGGTCCCTGGTTATCTGGTCTTGTCTGATTTCTGTCTATAATTCTCCTGTGGTTTTACATTCTGACCTTGTAATTACAACATTCTTATACAGGATTTCCTAGACAGTTGTATTATGTAGTACGGTGTGGTTGACAGTGATGAGTAAATACCTTATTATTCTGAGCAACTGCAACACTAACAATGCCCTACAATACTAGAGTAAACAGTTCCAGTACAGGATATCAATCTTTTATTTATAGGCACAGTGTTCGTATCTGACAGACCTGTGGGAGCAATGTTTATTAGCACTACCTGCATGCTGCCACACAAATTACCAGTGTCCACTTTAGTATTATGCACATACATCTCACTCTGTTACTGTACACATTTTGCTCACAGCTTGACAACATGGGGGTGGAGATGGGACATACTTGGCTACTTACTCTCATAGCATTTTTGAGGGTTGCTAGAGTGACAGGTTTGTTGTTATAGCTGTCTGACAATCAGTTGTATGTCTTGTTTGCTGCCTAAATGTCTGGGATCATCCCACTGATTTTTCTGGGGGGACTGGGTAAAAGGCAGCAGCTATGGGCCAATTTACTGGACATTCTGGACATTTCTGTACACTTGTGGGGTATGACTCTGCATACAGCCTACTACCACTCCCAAGATTCTAACCATGGTTGTGTGTGAAAAGAATACAACAGTTCACACTGCAGTTGAGTCTGCTATTTGGGTTTTGTTGTCTGTTTTTTCATTGTTTTCTAAGTCTCTCTCAGGTTTACTATTTGACCTCTTGGGATTACAACAGTCATATACAGACATTCGAACACAATTTATTTATGTAGCACAGTGTGGGTAACAGTGCTTACTAAAGCAGTACTATTAAATGATTGCAACTCTGCATTACCATATGATACCAGAGTGAACACATGCAGTCCAGCAGTTAGACCTTAATTATCAGGCTATTATGCTTTTATTTGCATACAACCTATATGAGACTCTTTCTGCCCTATTCTCTGGTGTATGCAGTACATGCCCTAAACAATACAAGTTTTATACAGACAATTAACTCACTACTACTTTTAGATTAATTTCCTATGACAGTACATATAAGACTATTACAAACCTGCCTTGTCACAACCGCTGCAGTCTACAGCCATGGGCTTTTTGGTTTATAGCCCGCTCACCTGCCACTGTGAAAGACATAAGAGGAATATTTAGCCATTCCTATCCATAATATATATGCGTTGGCAATTATTAAACAGGTAGTGGACTGATACTTATACATGGCTGGGACTTCCTCTGTCCTCTTAGCCTCTTGGATCCACTGATCCAAGAGATCCCCCTTTCTCCACTTCAGGTCGGCATAGTGATGCCTGACCTATTCACTAGTTTGGGGTATGCCAGTGGCACTGGTAAGGTCATGGGCAAGATGGTCCCAGGCTTTTGCTTTGTATTGGGAACCCTTGTACTGGCCCTGCAGCAGTCTCTGGTCATGGTCTTTCACAAGTAGTCCTGCCATGACTCTGGACTCCTGGATATCCCAGCACTGTGCCCAAAAGCACACACCCTCTCCCATTCCAGACATAGTGCCTACAAGGGGAAGCTACAACCAGTTATGAGATGTATTCCCACCTGTTGGATTTAAATAGGGCCAGTTTCCTACACTTTGCAGTGATTGGACGGATTTGAAAAGGCTAAGCTATGGGCAAAGCTGCTTACCTAAGGTTGGCATTGCTTAAAGGGGTATACCAATGGGCAGACCAAGTTAGCTGGCCTACACATTGCTTACAGCTACTAAACTGGGTTGTGCAGTGCTTAGCGTTCCTTAATATTTAATTTGTATTATATTTGCATTGTGGCATTGATTTATTATTCATTACATGTTATATATGTGTTTGATATCTATGATTCATGTCTACGTACACTGTATGGGTTTCTTTTGTTTATTAGGGGATTTTAACACTTTATTACAATGACACCTCACATCTGGGCTTAATGCAGTACTCCAGTTCATATATTTATGTCCTGTAGTAGGTTATACAATATAAAACTGTATATATATTCCTTTTGCATGTTCAGTTTGTATTTCCTATAGTGAGGATCTGTTTGATGGTACCTCAGCTTTATGCTTTGCTGTGATGGCTTAGTGGTTAGCTGTTATTATTATAGTGTACAGGGTCCTGGGTTCAAGACCTGCAAAGGCTGTTTATTTCATTTCTAGCCAGAACAGCGGCTGATGCATACAGATTGATTAAGGCACTTTTAAGCAATTGTAACCAGGTTTGTGTGGGTTTGCGGTTAGATATGCTTACAGAGTGTTAGCTTCAGTATTGCTTAACCTGTGTGTGCATTGCTTACCCTCTCACAAATGGGCTTAAACCCGCTTACTACTGCTTAAATGTGCTTACTCTTGCTTAGTACAGCGTACTCTGCTTACCACTGCACTAATTTAGACAGTAATGCCTAATGGTTCTTGGGAAGGTGGTGGATTTGGAAACTGTATGGATTTATCATTCATTACACATTCTACCTTCCATTTGCATCCCTGATTCCTTATGTACATATAATGTATGGGGCACTTGTCATTATCTGTGGACCTTACAACATTATGACAATGACACCTCACATCTGCATTTAATGCAGTACTCCAGTTCACAAATATATGTTATGTTGTAGGTCATGCAACAAAATAAATTGATCATAAGGTGATTTGACATGGAAAATGGATTGTACTGAAGTGGGTTTTGAACCGGGAATGATTGCTCATAAGGCAAATGCTCTGCCCACTTCACTATTGCTGTACTGCTTCATTTGCATATATCTTGCTTTTTATCCTCTTGTGCCATTTAAGCTGCATTAACCATAGCTAAGTGATGGGCAAACCCACACACCAATGGTTAAATTCCATCTGTTTTATAAAAAAAAAAAACTTCTTTATGTTTAATGATTTAACTATTGCTCTTGTAAACTTGGGGGGATGTTGCTGGTGGTATGCAAACACCTATTAGTGGTTTCTCTCATTCCTTTAGGGCTTTCTGCTGTTTTTCATTGCAGGGGCATGTATATTCTGAGAGCTCTGCTCTCAGACATGTCCCCTGTACTCATACATGCTCAGTGTCCATTTAGGAGCTCAGGTAGCGCGCCTTCATTAATATGCATGGCTTGTTGCCATCCTGCTCCTAAACGGCCACTTCCTTGAAGGACTAAGCTAATCCTTCATGGAAGGATAGTGAATCTGGGGGCTTATGTCCTTAAGTCTGAAAGTAAATGATTAAATATGAAATTATTATTTTATTGGTAATCATTTATGAAAGTCTTGATGTGTAATTGTAAATAAATCTAATGCTTAAAGCCACTTATAATGTAAATTGATAATTCTGGCCTTTTTCTTCTTTTATGTAGAAAGATGAAGCATCATGTTGTTAGTAGTAGTAAGACTGCTGAAAGTCTTGTAATTCAGGCACTTCCAGTTTAGTAATTTCTTAACTGCCTTACAAATTTTCAACATGCCATCTATGTATCACTATTTTATGACTTATATAACTATAATTGTAGAATTTTAAAAGCGTCATTCAGATTATGTTTGGAAATAAGTGAATGAAGACAGTTTACATGAAGAGGAAATAGTGAAGTTGAAAGTAATTGCTCAATTTACAATTTAAAAATCAAACTTTCAGCATTTTAGTACATTTATAAACAGAACATACACCTGCAACTTCTTTTTTTTTTACTTTTACATTACAAATGTCAATATTCCCTTTACACTCCTCTACAAACTAGATAAGTGTCTTTGTTTAATTTCTTCTAAAGATGCTGCTGCTCAAAATACATTCAGAATTGTGAAAGCACTCACCTGATTTGATTTATTAGTGCAAAAAAATGAAAACAGCTGATATCAAACCCACAGGCAACCTTGTATCCAGTAAGCCAAACCAACAAAAGCTTCTTTCCTGAACGCAGTTTATTTAAATTAATAAACAAGCGTTTTCGCCGTAACTCCTGTCACAGCTTCATCAGAGACAATCAGAACAGTTAAAAAACACTAGTATTTGTAGTTTAAAAGCAGGAAGTGGCTCAAACAACATCATAGCCTATTAAACTAAATTTGATATTCAAAGATGCATAAACAGGAGAAGTTGTAAATATCTTCAAAACACTGCTGCAATACTGCAATATTTCATCGGTTCTTAAATTAAGGAGCTACCTGAGGTAAAAAATATCCATTTAGTACTAAAAAAATATGGCATTAACAAACACCCTATATAAAAATATTTTATCAAGTTATTAATTTACTAACTATTGATTTATTTTTATTAGGTATTAGTATGTTGAAATTTATGCACATACATTTGTTGATATATTTATTTATATACATACACGTTTTATAAAATATATTTATTAAAATATATTTTTAATTTTGGGTTTACTATATACAATTTTATATTTTATATATTTATCAAATTACATATACTTATGGTTTATGTTTATATTTGATGTCATAACTATTGGCAATGGTTTTACTGTTTTGAAGATATTTACAACTTCTCCTGTTTATGCATCTTTGAATATCAAATTTAGTTTAATAGGATATGATGTTGTTTGAGTCACTTCCTGCTTTTAAACTACAAATACTAGCGTTTTTTAACTGTTCTGATTGTCTCTGATGAAGCTGTGACAGGAGTTACGGTGAAAACGCTTGTTTATTAATTTAAATAAATTGCGTTCAGGAAAGAAGCTTTTGTTGGTTTGGCTTACTGGATACAAGGTTGCCTGTGGGTTTGATATCAGCTGATTTGATTTATTATTTGTTTTATTAAAAGTATTTATTTGTTTTGCAGCAGTGTTGGCCGACTTTTATTTTCCTTTTACTTATATTCAGAATTGTGCCTTAGAAAGAATAGCAAAATGTGTTATTCGGTCCAAAAGCATCATTTCACAAATGAAAAGAAGAATGAGGTTTTGAGACAAAATTACACAATGTTAATGACATTGTTCATGAAGCTGGAATTTGTAAATGGTAAGTGAACATTTTCCCCTGGCTTCACCAATCACCCATGCAGAGCTAGCTTAGTCCTGCATGGAAGCACCCGTTTAGGAGCAGGATGGCAGCGCACCATGCATATCAATGAAAGCGCACTGCCCGAGCTCCTAGGCTTACAGTGCAGGGGGCATGTCTGAGAGAAGAGATCTCAGAATAAACATGCCCCTGCAATGTAGAACAGCAAAAAGTGGAAAGAAATGAGTGAGATCCCTCATAGATGTCCACAGATCCCCACCAATAGTTCCCCATGTGTACAACAGCAACAGTACAGAAAAAGTAAATGAAGAAACCCTTTATTTTTTTTTAAAATATCAGATTAAAGCTAACTGTAGGGGCACAGGTGTGCCCATCGCTTAGCTATGGTTAAAGCAGCTTAAAAGGCTGAAGAGGATAACAAGGAAGATATATGCAATTGAAGCAACAGAGCAATAGTGTAGTGGACAGCGTATTCGCCTAACGAGCAGGCATTCCCCGTACGATTCCCACTGCAGCACAGTCTATTTTACATGGCAAAGCATGTTATAACCAATATTTTTGTTGCAAAACCCACTAAATAATACATACTTATGAACTAGAGTACTGCAAGAAATGCACATGTGAAGTATCAGTGTCATAATGAATAAGGCCCTAGTAAGCAGGTCTAAGTACAACTAAGCAGTAGTAAGCAGATGTAAGCACTAGTAAGCGTGTTTGAGTACATTTGCATGGGGGTATGCACTGCCTACACAGATTAAGCAATCTGGAAGCTTACTGACTATAAGAAACTGTAACCAGAAGTTAGCAGTGCTTAGCTCTGCGCAAACACTTGCACGCCCGCTTACAACTGCTTTAAAGTGCCTTAATTACTCTGTATCCAGTGGCCCGTGTTCTGCCCAGCAACAAAATAAGCAGCTTCTGCAAGGCTTGAACTCAGGATCCTGTACACTATAATCACAGTAGTTAACCACTAAGCCATCATAACAATCCATATAAATGAGGTTTCAGCAAACAAATCCTCACCATAGGAAAATCAAACGGAACATGTGAACTGAATCTATGTATAGTGTGATGTTGTATAACCTGCTGCATAACATAAATATGTGAACTGGAGTACTGCAGTAAGGCCAGAAGTGAGGCGTTAGTGTAAGAAAGTGTTGAAGTCACCTAAAGTGTACGTACACATGAATCACAATACCAGACACAGATATAACATGTAACAAATTATAAATCAATGTCAAAAGGACAATATAATGCTAATTACATATTAAGCAATGCTAAGCATTGCACAGGCTGGCTTATGTGGTGTAAGCAATGTGTAAGTCGGCTAATTCAATCTGCCCAGTAATATGCTCCTTTAAGCAATGCCAACATTAGGTAAGCAGGTGTGCCCATAGCTTAGCCTTTTCAAAACCATCCAATCATGGGAAAGTGTGGGAAATCAGGTGTATTTAAACCCCACATGTGCCAATAATCCCCATAACTGGTTGCAGCTCCTTACTGTAGGCAGAATGGCTGGAGTAGGTGAAGGCACTTGATTCAGAGAACAGCGCTGGGGCATTAATGAGTCAAAATACATGGTGTGGCTCCTGGTCAAACACCATGAGCAGAGACTCTTGCAGGGCCATTACCAGGGCTCCCAGTATAAAACGGAGGCTTGGGATAGTCTCAGCTGTGACCACAATAGTGCCACAGGTATCCCCTGGACTGGTGAGCAGGTCAGGCATCACCATGATGACCTGAAGTGGCGTACGGCGGATCTACTGGAACAGTGGATCCCGGAGTGCAGGCAAATGGCTGATGCCCTAGTACTGAGTAAGTGCCCATTCCACTAATTATATAATAATTGCCTAGCTTGTGTATACTATGGATAGGTATGGCTAAATGTCATTGTATTTCCCTGACAGCTGCAGATGAGCAGACTGTGAACCATCACACCCATGCCTCTAGGCTGCAAGGCTCTGTCATGAGGCAGGTTAGTAATAATCTTGCATGAACTGTCATATCCTGGGAATAAAGGTTTAACCCCTGGAGTGCTTGTGTATACCCTGATGTAATATGTTGCAGCATTGCATGCTATAAATAGTACTGTAGTATTAAGCAGTGTTACCCACACTGTGGTACACAGATAAAATGTATAGGAAGTTCTGTATAACAAGAGGTAAGTCATATTGTACAACTGAGGGAAACTTACAGAGAAAACATTTGAAAGTTGTACACCAATTCCCTCATAGCACAGTGTACTGTGATGTTAACTGTAATAGTTTTACCACACAAGCAGCAGGGACTGAATCCCGGTAGTGGTAGTAAGTTGTATACATAACAATACCCCACAGCTGTACAGAATTTGTGAGAATGTTCAGATAGAAAGCTGTATGCATAATTAGACCCAACAACTCTACAGAGCTTGCTAGAATGATCAGATAGCAAGCTGTAAGCATAATCATAACCATCAACTGTACAGACTGTGTCAGAATGTTCAGATAGTAAGCTGTATGCATAATTAGATAGACCCAACAACTCTACAGATTTTGCTGGAATGTACAAATAGTAAGCTGTAAGCATAATCATAACCATCAACTGTACAGACTGCATCAGAATGTTCATATAGTAAGCTGTATGCATATTCATAACCCTCAACTGTTCCGATCTACCCAACATGTGCAGCTAAATGGCCCAAATCTGCTGCCTGGGACCTTGTTCCCCTGAGAAATTAATGTGATGATCCAAGAAATGTAGACAGCCTGTGATGACATATAACCAATAGTCAATCCTGTACATAGTCAGAGAATGTATATGAAAACAAACCTGTCATTTTAGCATCACACCCAAGGTGTATGAGAGCAATTCTCATAATATGTTGCATTAACACATGCATCCTGTCAAGCCTCAACCAGAGTGTGCGCAATAACAAACTGAGGAGTATGTGTATAACATCAACATGGAATCTGGGAGTATGTGTAGAAATTGTCAGGTAGTGTTAACAAAGATCTTCTCAACAGCTATAACAGGTAAAAGGTGTAGGCTATACATTAGACACAGTCCACGTATATACTAATTTACAAACATACCATTGTACAAAGTAAGGCCAATGTAATAATACATGTAAGGGACAGATCACTGCAGTGACTAAACAAGTTGTGAAAACTACAGGGATATATCAGTTGTTAATTGAAGTCTCTCTCTTGCCCCCATTATATGTGCAACAATAACCCAATTATACACCTCCATAGGTATGTTTACTCTGCTAACTTATGTTGGGACATATATCCTATTGGTTCATAAATATCTGCATTTGGTTCTATGCATGTGCCATGTTAAAAAACACCCATATTGGTGGCCTCTTGCCATCAATAAAACATGCATGCTGTTGTAATGGCCACTGCTGTTCCATATATGCATGTGTTCTACTCGCTATGCAACCGGTTTAAATTTTGCATCTTGGGTTAATGGGTATACCTATGCATGCTGTTATAACTAATCCTGAATGCTGTTGACTATTACTAACCCATATCTGTATGTAAACTGCAACACCATAGCTCGTATGGGAAGGCCAGTCCCAGTGGACCCACCTGACCCTCCTCAGCTGGCCATGGTACCGGGCACCAACACATTTGGGACTCAGCCTGGGACCTCCTCCTCCATAGGCCCTGCACCACCTTTGAGTGGAACCACCACAGGGGATGCGGCTTGACCCCCCCCCGGGAGCGGGGGTAAAGAGGAACCAGTCACCCATCATCAGGTCCGGGCCATGGTATGTAGGGAGCTCAATAGGACATTTCGAGACCAGCTACACCAGCTAGAAGGCCGAGTGGTGCAATTAGAGGGTGAGCCTGCCCCTCCTACCCAGCCCCCAGCATAGCCACCTTTGGGGCCATGAAGGTGCAGTGGTGACTGCCCATGGGTGGGACCTCAGTCCCACTGTTTCCATTTGGGGGCTCATGGGCTTGTGACTTCCAAACTCTCCTACCTGTCCAAGGTGTTTAACCCCCAACATGTGTCAAATACCACCCCTGAATGCATCTTGTTTGTCTTGTCTGTTAACCTACCCAAACTACCTCCCCAAATATACCTTCTATCCCTCCCCAACATCCGATTCTCACCTGAAATAAAAAGGGCAATCTGTTCCCACAAAAAAATTCTCGCTCCATACATAGCTATCCATTTCGCACACATGTCCACTGGACACATGTAATCTGGTCTAATTGGCATCACAAAAAATGTATGTTGTCCTCACCCCTATCCCAGAAGTTTGAGTGTTCAAATCTACCCCCAAATTCAGTGTATATGAACAGCTGTTGCTGTAGAAGAAATGGGCAGCTATGGACCTTCCCTACACCCTTCCTGCATATCCCTAGCTATTTTCCCACTGTCTTTCCCTCTTTGTGCCCCTGTTTCACCACTTTCCTATCAACCCTTTTTTTCTTTTCTTTTAAAGAAATTAGCATGGGGGTAAGTGGCAGTAAACACTTTAAAGCAGCGGTAAGTGGGTTTAAGCCTGTTTGTACAGGGGTAAGCACTACCTACACAGGTTAAGCAATTTAGAAGCTGAGTGTAAGACACTGTAACCAGAAGTTAGCCGTTCTTAGCTCCGCACAAACCCACACAAATCCACTTACAATTGCTTTAAAGTGCCTTAAATCACTCTGTATCTAATGGGCAGTGTTCTGCCCAGCAATAAAATAAACATCTCTTGCAAGGCTCGAACCCGGGACCCTGCACACCACAAAGTAATTTACCACTAAGCCATACCAGATACAAATAAGTATGATGTTTTCAGAAACAGTCATGCAACAGTACAAAGAATGTATACCACCATCTAGATGTATGTCTGTGTAACTATAATAATATCTAAACAGATACAACATATCTATATAAGTAGATATACATATTTCTACAACTATATACATATATATCAATATATATGAACATATATACATGAAAATGCCTACATCGACACATATATGTGTCTACACCTATATGTCTACATATACACAGCAAGGTACATATGTATACGCAGATATATACCTATGTAGGTATATACGGACATAGTTATATATATGTTAGCAGATATATATATATATATATATATATATCTATATAGGTATATATGGCCATACATCTGTAGAGAGCAATGGAAGATTAACAAACACACCTATGTCCACATGCACCATTAATGGGGTTGAGAGACCCCACACACTATACATCTTGTATGAATAGGCATCCCCCCCTCAGCCAAACACATCCGCCCTGCAATACACTACCAAGTGTTGCAGATCCCATAACCAGAACCTGACACAACATGGGCACAAGATGTTACCAGTACTACATCCCACCTGTATGCTGTCAGACTGTTATTGGTAACATATCATGCAGTACAGTCTGCTTCCCATAGGAAATGTAATATGTGGACGCTATCAATATCCCCAGGATACAGATACACAAACACAGATATGCTGAGACAGATATACATATTTATATATATATATATATATATATATATATATATATATATATATGTGTGTGTGTGTGTGTGTGTGTGTGTGTGTGTGTGTATACATATACATATATATATAGCTATATATGTGACTACACATACACACGCAGATATATGTACAGTAAGATACATATGTAGAAGGTGCACACAATATGGAACAGCCACTATGCCTACAGTTAACGCCTGAATGACTAGACACAGTATGAGCCACCCATACAAATGACAGTCATTGCCTGCAACATATTCCCACAGAGAGGTCATAGGAAAAACACCACACACTGGTTTGCAGAAATGGAAAACCTTTAATCGTGTACTGTTACAGCTCTATATGCCATGTCATATAGCTGTTCAGACACTTACAACCATAGAAAGAGAGTAATGCAACTGTGAAACAGTTACATTAATACAGTAGTCTGGAAAGGTTCACAACTGTTGCTGTCCAGGCCAAGCCCTTCAAATTGTACAATAGTGAAGAGAAACTGGACCACAGGATACCAAACGATGAACAGTGTGTAATGCAGGTGTATAGTTCAGCAGCCTCTATCTACACTCTGTACAAACTCAGTAGGTGGTAAAGACATCATGTGACCACATGGGTTATAACTGTTACATAACAAGGCATAACTGACACCATCACGGGCACACTGACAAACAGAACAGTCAGTATGGCAGGAGGCAGTAGGCTTGCATTAACCCAATTCATGTAAGCAATGTAAATTTAGGTGAATTATATGGTATTGTATATCTAGATACCTTAAGGCAGCTCACCCCTGATGCCCCCACATTTTGTAACAGCCAGACACATTAATACAGGGCCATATACCACTGTTACATACACTGGCCTCTGTAGTGCACAAGGGCACACGTATTGTGTAGGTGATGCCCACACATATATGACCCCAGCCCCACCGTATGTGTGGTGGATACAACAGCAGTGGACTGATGGCTGCAATGGCAGTGTGATATACTCACAGCCCACTACAGAACAACCATGGTCAGCATGACATATGTGCAAAGCTTGGTATATAGATGGAGGACAGAGGCTAGAACACAGGCACATATGTGGACAACTGTCGCCATACACTAAGCAAGTTGCTGGTGTTACAGGATAGTCTGCAACATACCCTTAGTCAGGGAATTGGGGTTAGAAATAGAAATGGATGTAGCCATGTACTGATAACACTCAGCCCACACACTGCCGGTGTAATATCTACCATAAGACCTGTGTGGTGGACAGACAAAACATGATAGGCATATGTCTGGCCAGCAAGAGGATAGGCCCACAGTTGTGAGCTATGCAGACAGACTGCATTCCAAGGTAAACTTGTATGTACACACACCCTATAACACCAGTACTATACAAAGTATAAGACACCTCTACTCGCAGTCTGTCTGTAGTTTCTGATCCTCCTACAAATATGTGGCTGCCCTGAGTGTGCCAATTCTCCTGTAAGAGGTATTGCTACCTGCTGTCTGTAACATTGATGCCCACACACAAGAAGGATGTCCATCACACAGGAAATGTAAAGGGATCACGCCCACATGATCTAGCGATTTATAGTGGGTGGTTGCCATGACAGTGGTAATTGGAAGTACTACACATGTGTAATCATATATATATTGCTATCTGGATAAGTATATGTACATATATTTCCACCATATGTCCTGGACATGGAGTGTAGCCCTACCCCAGCTCCTATAGTCCCAAATTCATAGTGCAAGTGGCTGTCAGGTATGTATAGCAGGTATATTAGTAGACTATTGCTACTGTCATTGGAATTGTCTTCACAGACATGGTAAGTGTGGGAGGTCACATCTGCTTATAACATGTGTGCCATTGGCTACTGACAGACATCCTAAGGACATCATTATAAAGTACTGCTGCTAGGACGTAATGCCCCTGTGGACTGCAGCAGAGACATTGGCCAATATATGTGGAGATTCTGACATACTCTGTACAGTCCAGAGGTATATACATAAGCCCTTAGTGCAAAACATGTGTACCATGCCTGACAATATGGATGTAGGCAGCCATGTAGATGGGTATAACACATAACGGCTGGTATACATTTGCTACCATTGGTTATGCATTCACACACCCCTGTCTGGCCTAACACATAGTGACCGCTTGCACAGGGGTGCCATGGCCACATACTACCCACTAGATATTGACATACATCTGTACAGCATCCCACTGCTCTGTCTGACATACATAACTTTTAAGGGTGGCCCAGCAGCAGTACATCTGGCAAGTATCTGCACATGACATCCCACTGGGTAAGTACACTAAGCTGCTAGGCATATAACAATGCACTGTGCAGGCTACAGGCAGACTGGCACAACACTGGCCTACATCTCCTATGGGGGAATGCTCATGTACCTGCATATATAGCAGGCTCAACAGGCATGTCACAGCACAGGGTAAGATACACCTGTGTGATAGTGCATAACCACAGCCACATATGGTAAGCTAGCATAATATTACAGTATATGGACTATCTGTCTACACCATCCTCATATGTGCCACTCACAGACTGACCTTACATATAATGGGCTGCTACACAGTTTGGTCTGATGGCTGTCTGTGGTATGAGACATATGTGTGTATGGCCCTACAAACATGGATGCCAATATGGTACCATACAGTGGAGCAGCATGTAACATCAGATAGGAGGGGGGCTAGAACAATGACATCTACCACAGTCTGTACACAGGCTAAAGTACATATTAACAATACACACACTGTTGACATTCACCATAAGTACACAGACCTCAGTACTGTACAAACATCCACAGAATGTCCAGGTTATGTCATGAAATATAACCCCTACTGTATATAACATGTGTAGCAGTCTGATATATCACTGACATGTTATCAGATATGATGACACTAATTATGGTGTACAGCACATATGCACCACTTCATGCATGGCATATGTACAAAGGTTGACAGAGGTGTGGCTGGAAGCACATACACAGGGCCAGTATTGACATGTTGCTGTAATAACTTCATTCATTTACTGTTGTAACAGGGTTTGTTGCAACATATGTCCTGTGAGGGATATGAAGTCAGTAACTGTCATGGCTTTCACCATCTAAAGACTGCAATCCTCACACTACCTTCTGCAGTCCACAGATAGATGCTTCGTGGGTAACACATGAAACCAAAGGCACAATACACTGCCCAGTCTGCAGATGACCCTGCAGATGGGGATTCCTCATAAACATAGAACTGACATGGCAGGGATTGAGACATGTATGACAGCCATATCCACACACACACACTGTTAAACCAACATTACTCCAAATGCAGTATAGCAGCACTTACAGTCTGTAGTCAGTTCAGGCACATCCCCCTCCTGTTTGTTGCCCTGTTTCCACAGTCTGTGTTGTTAGAGGTAAATCCCCAATCCATCTGAGATGCTGTTTGCCAAACAACAGATCTAGTTCCTGCTCACAGTGAATGAAAAGGGCCAACACCACCATGATGTTTCTAGATACTGGAGTGTGTTTCCATGCAATTGGCTATGGGACTGTTACCACAGCTGTTCACCATGCAATCAGCTAGGGGAGGGCTGCAATTCATGCAGAGGCCATCAGCTGATCATGAGCATCACTTAAAATACATATGCTGCTGCCTAAGTAAAGCAGGTGTAGGTCTCCACATCCAACAGTGAGGGAGTGGGAGAGGCAGACAGAGGCAAAGATATGTCAGGGAGGGGTGGGAGTGTAAAACCAAAGCATATTTGTGTCACACACCTGCCAGCACAGGGTATTAAACCCCTGACAACTATGTAGTGCTGTCACAGTTCGATGCAGTTACTGGATGCACCACATGGGTTACCTGCTGTGGAGCACTCAGAACATATATGTGATGGTGAGTGACATCAGCAACAGGGATACGGTAGCTATACAGTAGGTGACGTACTCTTGCGAGTCCACATGAACAGGTGCCAGCATCAATACAGCCACACTCTCACAGGGATGCACACACAGTGCACACTTGGCAGGGCCAGGAGTACAACACATCAGCAGTGGGATTGTCACAACACATTACTGTGCAGGTATCACATGGCCACACGGGTCATACAGAGGTTGTATGGGCAAAGGGTATGAGGAGGTGTCTGACATCAGACAGCATGCATCGGTATGTCTATTGGAGTTGTAGTGAGTGTGGATGGGAACATACACACCATACACCACACACACAAACACACAGGATGCCATTACTGACATGCATGAGTGCATGTCTGCACAGGTGTGTGGTGGTTGACTGTGCCAGCAGGCTATACAAGGGTAAGCGATGGGTATATCTTGGCATCAGGCCACATGACAATGGTCAGTATTGTGGCTCAGGGCTGTAGTTTCTGCATTTGCCCACACAGTTGGGTATTCTATTCCCCCATCCAGTCACCTGGGTGACTATTGTGTGTGGTCAATACTGTGCATCGCTTGCCATGTATGTGTTCCTTAGTCCATGGCATGGACGGTATCTGGGATGTGCACACCTCCCACATGCATGTACAGTGAAATGTGGAACTGTACCTGGGGTGTCTCACCCATGTTGTGAACACAGATTATCATCAGATGTGCCAGTATTGCCCACCTATGGCGGAAACCAGCAATGGGCAGGTTTACCCTGCACCTACATTGATAGCATGCTAACAACATTCCCTGGTGTCAGTGGCATTTGTCCATATGGGGCATGTTGACAGGTATGGTATGTCCGTTGTAGGTCACATGATGTGTCCATTGAGGAACATGGGGGAGGTGCACTATCTGCATGTACGTGCATATTGGACAGATGGACAGGTTGACATGCCCTCTGTAGCCCACTGCTATCACTCCATAGTTACTATCAGTGGCCATTATGCAGTGTACTACCCACATATTGGCTGTTGCCTAGGCATGTGTGTGTGTATGAAACATGGATTGAGAGTGTGCTCTGGGTAAATACTGGGGTTGCTAACTGTGATTGCCTAGCCTTGATGTCACATGTATGGGTATGGCTTTGCACCCCAGTCTCTCAGCTATTTCACATCTGTTATCCCTGCATGGTGGACATTGTGGTATATAGTAGGGCCACTATATAAGAAATATGCAAAATCCTCCCCAAATTGGCCACAGGTGTCATACACTCACAACCACCTCTACACAGGATATGAGTTACAAACACACACATCTGTCTGGGAGTAGAATCCCCTTAACTAGTATACTACACTACAGCACTACACAGTTATAGTACGCGCCACAGACATTATTGGAGTACTTCTTCCCCAAAGGTGCATTTCACAATGAATGACATCAGCAGGATTGCCAAGGTAGGGCATTTGAAATGTACTGTGAGTGACTAGCCTAAAATGCATTGTTCCCTACACAGACAGTGAGACACACACAAAACATCCGCCACTGACATGTGTGGGTATAGAACCCCTAACAGAGGTCTATATTATACTACAGCATGGAGCTGTTACAGGATGCACCATAGGGATTAAAAGAGAACTCTTTCCTCAAAGGCGTATTTCACAATGAATGATATCATCAGGATTGCCAATGTAGGCCATTTGAAATGTACTTGTTTCTCCATACCCAGACATTGAAACACACACAAAACATCCAAAACTGCCATGGGTGGGGATGGAATCCTGCCACAGTTCTAAATCACACTCCAGCAGTATGCAGTTACATGACTCGCTACAGAGATTACTGGGCTACAGCCTTTCCAGAGGTGTATTTCTAGGTGGGTGGCATCAAGTTGAGTATATGAATTGTAAGGGGTATGAGTACCCTAAAAAAGCATTGCCATCTATACAGTCAGACACACACACACACACAAACATAGTTGCCAAGTCTGGGGTTAGAACTCCTACTTAGCTAGTTTATCACACTACAGCAGTACACAGTTATGGGATGCACCACAGAAATTACTGGGTGACAATTCTCCCAAAGGTTTATTTCACATTGGATGACCTCAGCAGACTTGTCATAGTAGGGCTATGGAGAGGTCGGTGCGTGCATGGGCCATAACCCATTCATGTACAGGTTGACATGCCACATGCAGGCACACACGGGGTCATATGTCACAGGTACTTGTATACAGCTGCTAGATGACTACTTTCTTGTACAGTCATGTTGCACAGCTGGCACGTGCACCACATAGTCTGTAATGCAGACAGATACTGGTGGCTAGTATCTGCAGTGAATGGCATCTGCACCTCTTGTTTTGGGGCCCTTTGGCTGTGTGCTGGGTGGGACAGGCCTGGATGGCTCCTTGTCACAGTCACCCTCTTCCACACATCTATGTATGTCTACCTTTGGCTTATTATAGTGTGTTGTCCTGACATATATGTCTGTATTCCTATCCACTGTGTGTGCAAGGCATGAGTGGTGCATACTGATGAGTGTCTGCACTAACAACTGCAACTGCCAGATATGTCTGATCCACTGGTGTTTGCAGTCATGGCCTTCATGTGTTTAAGTGTGTGAGCATGCCCAGTATGACCTTTCAGTATGTTGTTGACTGACATTGCCTTCACTTCTGTGTGTGTGAGCATGCCCAGTATGGCCATCTGTATTGAATGTGTGGATCATGTCCAGGTAGCTTGTGCTGCAGTGCTAACCTTTGTGTTGTACACCAACAGGTAGCATGCTGTCTTTGCAGGGTATCCATCAATCATTTGGCTTTGACTGTTACTAAATTTCTGCATAGCAAGGGGCACACCTAACTATTTCTACATTTCTACACAGGAGTGGGGGGCACACCTGACTGTTATTACATGATTATGTAGGATGGGGGGCACACCTGACTTTTTCTACATTTCTACACAGGTTGCGGGGCACACCTGACTGTTATTACATTACTATGCAAGATGTGGGGGGCACACGTGACACTTGTACACATTTGCTATGACTGTACTGGTATGTTAGGTACTCCATTTCATTCTGTATTGCTAACTATCATGCTGACTAGAGGCATATCAGTGTACTACAGATCATGGCTTTGGTTGCCCTACATATTATTGTCTGACTTCCTACCCTTCAGAACTAACATCCCACTGCCTGCCCTGCTGTGGTCTGCCTGTGTTGGCCTGGGGTGGGGGGTGGGGGTTAACCATAGCCATCATTCTGGGGTCATGGCACAGGCTGTGTTTGGGTTTGTCTACACCTGTCCTGCTGGCTGAGACTGTTGTTGGGTATGTGAACCATCCTGACTGGCATGTGTGGGTCATATGGACACACATGTCACTCAGCACATTTCCTGCAGTGGATGTTGTCACTCTGTGTAGTACTGGCTACAAAGGTGACTCCAGTATGTTTTACAGGTGTCAGGGTGCCACTATGGGTGTCTACTGTCTGCTGCCATAACATTCAGCCACCCATTCTCCTTGCATGCTCACATTCATACCATAGCTACAGGTAACAACGCATTCTACTCCATTTGGCAATTGTTGGTTGATTGACTTACCTTCAGGATGTGCCAGACTTGTGGATGGTGCTGGAGGGCTGCCTAAGTCGGATGCACATAGTACACTCCCTATATATGGTTGAGCACAGGTAGTGTCATGTTTGGCATCCCTTTTACTGTATGTGAGAGTGAGAGAGAGGTGTCATTCCCTGGGTCCCTACTGTGTCAGTGCATGTGCTATGCGTTGCCTCTCTGCCAAGGCCATGGCATACTGGGCACACCTCCTTCTGCCTACTGGGGCAGGCTCAGCTTGTTCCTCCTCTGGGTCACTCTGTGCCTGTGCGGGCCTTGGCATTGGTGGGGGGCTGTGTGGCCCTACCCTGTGCTGTTCCTGCTGCAGCTCTTTCCGCTGGATCATATTGTGTAGCATAGCACATACCATAACAATTTGGGTACATGTAGCTGGTGAATACTGCAAGACTCCACCGGATGTGTCCAGACACTGGATCCGTGACCTAAGCATCCCAAACACACACTCTATTATATGTCTGGCCTGTGCATGTGCCTCATTATGGAGTTCTTGTACAGGTGTGTGTGTATTTCTGATGGGTGTCATTAAACCACAGCTCCAGAGTGTACCCAGCATCCCCCACTAGGTGACTGTAGGGGATGTCCCCATTGGCAAATCTCTGGTACAGCTGCATCAGATGCCATATGTGGGAATTGTCATAGCTTCCAGGGCAGCCAGCACACACATTCATTATAATGCCCTGGGCATCACATACGACCTGGCAGTTGATGGAGGGAATGCCCCTGCGGTTGATATAGGCCTTATACCCTGCTCACCAGATGGTGTTTTGATGTGTATGTGCGTGCAGTCTATAGCACTAACTACCCAGGGTATTCTGCTATTTGGTGGAAGAGATGCATATTGCTGGTCAACACCTCATGGGTGTTGAGGAAATATATGTGCTCACTGGCATGTGCTGACATGGCATCCAGGAACTGGTGGAATACTATGGATGCTGATGCCTGTGAGATCCCCATGATATCCCCAGTTATGCTTTGGGAGGTACATGTGGCTAATATATCTAGGCCTACACATACCTTGGTATCAACTGGGATGGGTTCCCCTCGGTCAGTTTGGTGTGTCAGGTGTGGCCGGCACAGCTCAACAATTTGCTGTAGGAGGTCTCTGTCCACCCTATAGCACTGCACTATCTCCAGCTCATGTAGCCCCTTGTGGGTTTCCCTGGGTCTATACACTCTTTTCCATCTCCTCACTGTGGGTTGTTCATCAGCATTCACATCCTCACCACCCTCAGCCTCTTGCACATGTTGTTCTATGTCGCCTGCAGCAGCCCTTCTTATATTCTGGGCCAGGCTAGTCTGCTACCTGTGAAATTGGCTGATTCTGATACATTTCACCTGCCAGCTATGCTAGTTCTCCTTGAATACCTTCCTACTGCTGTTTTCCCTTCCCATTGCCTTCTTGTTTAAGCCTGTGTGCGTGCCGTTCAGAGTGCTCATATGTGCACACTGCTGCCATTTCCTGGTTTAACTTCTTTTTTCTTCCTGTAAAACCCAGTGTGTGGCATGCACAACCACTTACACTTTGTAAAGAGTGCTAGGCAGGTTTAGACACCCCCCCTAGCTTAGCTGTGCTAAGCTAGGAGCAAACCCAAGCCACAGGGCTCCAATCCACTTATAGTATGCCTGACACCCCCCCCCCCCATGATGTCACCTACCTCCCAGGCTTGCACCCAGCTATTCATACTCTTACACTGTTGGGACCTGTCTCACATGCAGGGGAAAACTGGGATTCACTATCCTTCCCCTCATTTGCATAGGATTGTCTGCTAATGCATAGTTACACGTCTCACACAGAGCCTCCCCCCTTAGCGACCACTACTCACTGGTCAGGTTGTCTTCTGCCTAACACTGACTTGCATGGCAGAATACTGATTTTAGTTAGAATGCTTATTTTAGGTTTACTTTATATTTTCACCCAATCCTGTTTGCGTGCCACTGTCCTTTGCTTAAACAACCGAGATCGGCTAAAAAAAAATAAAAGTTGATTTTTTAATTTTTTTTATTGTTTGCGATGCCAGTGGCCTTATACTTGGCCATTGGCATGCTTCCTCAATGATATGCAGCCTTTATATGGAGCTGTCATAGCTCCGTTTTGGATTTTGCAGAAATGTACTCGGTTACTAACTGAGTACATTTCTGCAGATAGCACTAGTCTTGCACTGACTGTTGCAAGATTTCTGGATTGCAAATTCACCTCATTTGCATGGATTTCACCTGCAAATGGGGTGATTTGTATACCAGGTCTTAGTCTGTGCAAGATTAGTGCAGGAGTGCTCGTGCACGCCCCTGCAGGCTCTTCCTGTATCGCACGGCAGACATATTGCCTGCATGAGCTCCCGCACCAATCTTGCACTCCATACAAGCTTTTGAGAATCTGGGGGAAGAACTTCAGGTGGAAAAATTCAAACTATTAGCCTTTTCAAGAAATACATTTGGCCAATGGTGAACATCAGGGCTCAGTGTTTTTCAATATAATTAGCCTGAAATATTGTTCACCATTAACAATTAATCTACCTGTTAGGCATAAGGCATGCATCCTTAGAGACAAGCAAGAGAAAATTATTACTTTGGTCAAACCATGCTTCAAAACATTACTAGGTGAAGGAGTTCTCTCCATGCTGGGGCTAGCAATTTGGAATAATTTTCCACCTGAAGAAGCATAATGTATTGGATAGATTTAAAGTAACAATGAGGGATGGTATTCACAAGGATGTTACTTGCAAGTGTTTTTGAGGTAGTCCAAATTATTCACACTTGTTTATATTTTGACCATATGCACTCTTGTTGCCATATTTCATCACAATTATTTTGTAACTGATATATTCAACTGCTGGGTGGCACAATGGCACAGCAGATAGTGCTGTCACCTCACAGAGAGAGATTTCCTTGTTTGATTTTCAGCTGTGGTGCCTTCTGCGTGGAGTCTGACTGTCCACTTTGTGTTCATATGGGTTTTGTCCGGGTGCTTTGGTTTTGGATTCCTCCCACATTCCAAAGGCATGCAGTAGGTGGATTTGACACTAAACTGGCCAAAGTTGTGAGTGTGCAGGTGTGGAAGAACTACTGTGGTAGGGCTAGCCACCCACTTGTGTATAGTGTGGAAGAACTATCATGTCAGAGCTAGCCACCCGGTGTTGTAAACCTTGGCTCTAGATGATTGTGACTGTTGAAGTGACACTCCAATCCCATGTGCAGAAACAAGAAAAAGAGGTTGTCGATAGCTGGATGAATGGATATTCAGCTATTGACTATTCAGGTGTTTTGACAACGTAGTTTGTATATATTTGATGTACCTTCTGAATTAATGCAAAATTTGCATTAATCACTCTGTTTGAGCTTAGATTATAAATGAAAATGGTCAACAGATAAGTCCACACACACACACACACACACACACACACACACACACACACACACACACACACACACACACACACACACACACACACACACACACATGCCAAAACTATGTTAACTTGTGTGTAAGGTCACACATTGACTATAGCTGTGTGTGAACCCATCACAAAAAAACGTGTCTGACTAGTTAGGTTAGGCAGCATTCTTATCTGTAGAAAATATTAGGGATCTGTGTTTTCTGCACCCAGTGTTGCTGCAGGATGCATTATAATCTGAGGCTCAAGCTGATTTTTGTATTATTTGAGTGCAAAGGTCTGTATCTGCTGAGTGATGCATATAGGCCACAACACATCTAATTAATCAAGTTTCCAGTAATTTAATCAATCTAATTAATCCTGACTTCCAGTAATGCAAGTGCAAGCTTGTCACCTAATATATTCTCCTCCCTCACATCCATGTTTCTGCTCTTCTCTTCTAAACATCTTTGTCCAAAAATTCTGGTCAAAGGCCAACAACTAGAGGCATTTTTAAACATTGTTTTCATAAACCTAGCAAGCTGAGAGACCAGCGTGTTTTCTATTGGCATGCAGTTTCTGAAGTGTATGAAGTCTGAAACTTAATATGTGTCATTGTTTAGTCACTTTAGGCCTCAACGATTTTCCAGAAAACTACAGATTTTATGAGGAACAGACCAAAAACATGAGTTAAAAAATGGACATTCTGCAAAAATCTGGATTATTAAGAGCAATGGATTGGGAGGCAGTATTGCCTGAATGAATACTGCATTCAGCAATATGTGCTATGAATTAGTTAAGGTGCCTTCATTTTTTTTTAAATATGGCATGGGTTGTGTACTATAAAATAAAAAAAAATATTTTTATATAGCTATTTGTTTCATAGAGTTTGTGCACTTCTTTGTGGGTTTCAGTGATTAATGCCAATGGGAACAGTTAAGAAACCTAGTCCTCAATAAAAGTTTACATGACTAGTCTAACAGTGATCATTTTCTTTTCCTTGTCTTGTATTTAAGGAAGGAAATGGAGCTTCAAAAAATATTCACCTTTCCCACGGTTTTCATTGTAGGCTTTGCACAGGCCTGCACAGAAGCATACAGACACACACACACACACACACACACACACACACACACACACACACACACACACACACACATACACATAAAACACAAATCTTTATGATATAGAGCACAAAAAATTCATAAGAAATTACACCCTGTAGAGGTAAACTGAGGGTGGAAGCCATCAATTCATGTTTGCTTTCCTTACTAGAAATGTTTCTGAAATTGCTTGGCAGTATTGAAGTGATTTATTAGTTTTTTTCATACAGATGCTGAACATACATATTTCCTTACTTAATAATGCCAAAAGAAGATTTGAAGGGCAATTATTATACAGTTATCCAACATTGTTCAACATCAGCAGTAATACATTTCATTCTATTGAGTTCAGATATGGATGAAACTTTTAACTGAAAATCTGCATAATATTACAATGCCTGAAATAAAAATGGATGAAGACGTGTTCTTAGAAAAATAAAGGTGTAAAATTATGTATATGTGTGTGTGTGTGTGTGTGTGTAGATGCTTGTGCAAGTGCAATCATGTTTTCATATTTACGTATCAGCGAGAAAGAAAATGACAAAGAAACAGGATTAATCAATTAATCTCTTGTAGACTATGCTGATTTTATATTTTCATCCAACATTATTGTGTCTTTATTGCCTTTGTCTTCTTCTGCTTAAAATGTACAGAAGAAAAATAAAGGCATGTAATACTACTACATTGCATTATTAAAACAGATGTTTAAACAGTAGTTAATTCATCAGTGATATTCATCTATCCATCCATCCATCCATCCATCCATCCATCCATCCAGTCATGTTAATACACATTTGACTGATATAGCAACCCAATGAACAGCCACTGCCATCCACAGAGTTTACTAAGCAAGTATTTTATTGAAGAAGATTGATAGACTTTTCTTCTATATCACACGTGACTGCGTGGTGCATGCACACACACACACACACACACACACACACACACACACACACACACGCACACACACACACACACACACACACACACACACACACACACTCAAAATCACACTAACAGACACACACGCACACACACACACACACACACACACACACACACACACACACACACACACACACACACACACACACACACACACACACACCTACAAACAATTAAAGGGAAATCACTGTACCTAGTGAAAACCACTCCACTGCAAACACAGGGAGGAGAGCAGCCCATGCACAGAAAACGTAGAATCTCATGCTATGAGGTGACAGTGTTACTCAGTGCACCAGTGTGCCACCCATCAGTAATATCAATGCATCCTACGTTACTGTGTCATGAAAAGTAAGGCTCAATCTGCAAATATATCTGTCAAAGAGTAAGAGAAGTAATACACATCCAACTAATAAAAAATATTTGAGTTGACTAGGAACATCACAGTTTAAATTTGTTGAAATCCATGTAATGTCTCTCTCTCTCTCTCTCTCTATCTGTCTTTCTTTGTATTCTGTCTATATCTGTTTTTTATGTATATGTATGCATATTATGAATGTTTGTAAGTACAAAATGATGCATATATTCATTATTCATATGTATATCCATATTATCTATACAGTCACATATGTAGTTATATGTTTAGTTATTTTTTTTCAAGAATGTGTGGATGACTATTCTTTAATCCTCTCATTGCACGATATTTTATTTTAAAGAGCTACCTAATTATGAAAGGGATCTACAGAATTTAAGGTTATGCACAATATCAAAAATTGTGGATACAGTTCTGTTAATAAGCAGCATACCTTATTCATAGAGGTCACTCGGGGTACATGCCTCTAGTACCTCTGTAATTCTTAACATGGCATGTGTCATGTTCTGCACCTTGGAACTGCTATCCCAGCATAAACATATTACTCAGCAATTCAAAGCTCATGCCAGAACTGAGTTGGCCTTCCTCAAACAAAGGGTTTCTCATGGTTAGACTTTTCCATTGCACAGCTATCCATCAAGGCTTGAAAATCATCAGGAGAATCACTGCTGTTAATGCACTGTACTGTTCTCCATGTGGGATACCCAGTGTTTCTGAAGCATTTGCAACAAGAACAATAAAGGCATCACTACCCTCCTAAAACCTGGCACAGCAGAAAACCCAACCCCAGACCCAAATGCACTAGATATAGATCTGGCTACCCAATTCAACTCTTTTTTCATAGACTCTATTACCAAACTAACCTCATCCTTCTCTAATAACACCTCACCCCCTGCTTCTGCATCCCCCCTCTTGTCATCCCCTTCACCTCCAATCACTCAACTCCCACCATTCTCCCTAAAACCCATTCCTACTTCTACCATAAGAAAACTCCTGCAAAAACTAAAACCATGCACCAATGCCCCCGATAACATTCCCTCATCCTTCCTCAGCATAGCTGCCAAAGCCATTGCCCTCCCCATCAGCATCCTAATCAATCATTCTATCCAAGAAGGGCTTGTACCCAAACTCTGGAAAAGGGCATTCATCATTCCCTTGCACAAAGGAGGCAATAATAACAATATTACTAACTTTCGTCCCATTGCCATCCTCTCTCCTATATCAAAACGTCTAGAGAAATGTATTCATCTTCAACTCCTTCCCTATCTCTTAGATAATAACTTACTAACTCCCACACAACATGGATTCAGACCCGGCCACAGCACCATGACTGCCCTCCTTTCCTTCCTGGAAACTGTAAATAAAGCCAGAGATTCTGGCTCTACTGTATCTATGCTCTTTCTTGACCTCTCTAAGGCCTTTGATACTATCTCTCATGACCTTCTCCTAACTAAACTATCTAACCTAAACCTATCCCATTCCTCTCTCAATTGGTTCACCAGCTATCTCTCCAACAGGCAACAAGCTGTCAAGTCGAAAAAAGCCATCTCCTCTTTCCTTAACACACCCACTGGTGTCCCCCAAGGTTCCATTTTCGGTCCTCTTCTTTTCAATATATTTATAAATGATTTCTTCCACTCAATACCTCATGCTAAACTTATTTAATATGCAGATGATTCCACAATTATCTGTTCAGCCACATCCATCCCTGCTCTCTTAAAACTGACTCAAGACGCCTTCTCTACCACAGAACAGTGGATGATGGACAATCATCTAGCACTCAATGCATCAAAAACCAAACTTATGGAATTTACCCCCTCAAAAAACAACACCATTGATAGAAAACTATTTTCCACCACTAGCCAGAATAACACACCTCTTGAACTGGTATCTGAAACCAAACTACTAGGAGTCCAGATTGATGACCAGCTTAAATTCAATAACCACCTACAACTAAACATAAAAAAAACACCAAAAACTTGGCATGCTCTATCGACACAATCGATTCCTCACTACATCTACTAAGCTCACTCTTGCTACTACATTTCTCATCCCTTCCCTCCTTTATGGTGCCCCTCTGCTAACAAACCTACAATCCTCTCTCAAAACAAAACTGTCCTCTTGTTATAATAAAATTGCCAAATTTGCAACTAGCCACAAATCATCTACCCATCACTGTGTATCTCTCCACAAACTTAACTGGGTAGAGCTTCCCAACCATCTCTCCTATACTCAGCTTACTTTTGCTCATAAATTAATTTTTCAGCCCTCCCTCTGTCCCTCTCTCAGCTCTACCTTTACAACGCACCTGCTACAACGACTCCTAAGATCTAATAACCAAAACCTAATAGAACTGTACAAACCCCGTCACTCTCCAGGACAAAACCTCCTGTCCTTTGCCCTGGCACGCCTATGGAACTCCCTTCCTCCCTCCATCCGTATCGCCACCAACCTCCCTGCTTTTAAAAAATCACTGCACTCACATCTAACATCCTCATGGGAATGCTCCTGCTCCCACCCCTCCTAGCCTATTCTTCACTTCCTATGGGCAGCTTTACCATATATTACCAGACACTGAATAATAAGCCAACTGTAATGACATCTTATAATTCTTTTATTCTACTATTTCACTCAAGAAACTATATATTTACTGCAGCAATGCTTTGTTTTTCTACAAAATGTAACCTTAACATTTTTATTATACCTGCTTAAATCTTAGTGTTTCTACAAAATGAAAGAAAAAAAAATCCTTTGTAAATGCTTAATCTTTGTTCTGTCTTGAACCCACAAATTACCACAATTGTAAACTGCTGTAATATTTTTTGTTTACCAATGTTTTAAAGCTTTGTCTTTAACTTACAAATGATTGAAATTGTAAACTGCTGTAATCTCTTTTGTAACCTTTGTTTTGGAGCTTTTCTCCCCAGGACTCCATTGAAAACGGGTTCTTATTGGCCCAATGGACTATCCTGGCAAACCTACTGCAAATAAATAAATAAATAAAGATATATGATAATGCAAGAAAATAGTCACCTGAGTCACAAAATGACTGGAATATAGGTCAGATATGCCACACACACATTTGGGATGTACAAGGCAATGCAGCCGCTAATAGCATATTACACAGGAATATATATTCCTGTCTGCCTTAAAAAAGATATATGACTTCCATCAGTATGCAGGAAAATGAGAACACATTTTCCCGTAGTTTAAACCAAGTCACATACAGAAACAATGTGTAGAACTCATAATCCATGAAATTAATATGTGACAAACATATTCAAACATGTGTGCGATTTAATAATGTATGGTGCAGATATTGCAACATCATATGCATGTATACAGTAGTAACATGAAAAAAACTATCCCCCGGATTTTCAAAAGCTTGCATGGCATGCATGATTAGTGTTAAATGAAATTCTGACAATATGGCAGCTGAGTGATTCACGTACGTGCACGTTTGACGTGCACAAGTGCTGTAGCACTAGTGCTGCACATCCCCAGCCCCCGTATGCAAATCACCCCATTTACAGGTGAAAACTATGAAAATGAGGTAAATTTGCCATCCAGGAAGCAGGAATCGGGGCATGCAGGACTAACGTAATATGTAGAAATGTACTCGGTTAGTAACCAAGTACGGCACTGCAAACTGCAAAACAGAGCTATGACAGCTCAAATAAAGGCTGCATAGCATTGAGGAAGCATGCCAATGGCCAAGTAGAATGCCACTGGCATTGTAAACAATGCCAAATGTACAAAATACAACTGTTATGATATGTCCGCCGATCACGTCCGTTGAAGCATAGGGCAGCTGGGCACAAACAGGACCGGTGGGGAAATAAGAAAATAAACCTAAAAACAACATTCTAACTAAAATCAGTATTCCGCCATGCAAGTCAATGGCAGGTAAAAGACAATCTGGCCAGTGAGTAGTGGTTGCTAAGGGGGGAGGCACAGTGTGACACATGTAACTATGCATTAGTAGGCAATTCTATGCAAATGAGGGGAAGGATAGTGAATCTCAGTTTTCTCCAGCATGTGAGGCAGGTCTGAATAGTGCATGAGTATGGATAGCTGAGTGCAAGACTAGGAGGTAGGTGACATCATATGTGGGAGTGTCAGGCATACTGTCAGTGGATTGGAGCCCTGTGGCTCAGGGTTGCATCCAGCTTAGCACAGCAAAGCCAGGAGGTGTGTCTAAACCTGCCCAGCATGCACAGTGTACAGGTGTGTGCAGCAATGCAAATTAGCAGCAACGGGTCTACAGGAAGATAAAGGAAGTGAACCCAGGAAATAGTAGCAGTGTGCACGTTGCAGTACACCAATTGCACAGCGTGGGCCCCGGGATAAATCAGAAGGGCAATGGGAAGGGAAAGCAGCAGTAGGAAGTTAATCAAGGGGTATTAGGTTCGCTGCCAGGTGAAACAGATCGGAACCAGCCAATTACACAGGCAGCAGACCAGCCCAGCCCATAATACCACTATAAACTATGCAAACACCTACCCCACTGGTTTTTCCCACACCCTACACTACTAGTGTAAACAAGCGGGGAACTTTAGAACACAAGCAACCAAAGGTTGGACTGGCTTTTGACACCACCACAAACAGTGGAAGAAGAAGAGGTGGCAAGGAAGAAAATGTTAGGGGGGGGCCACATGAGAGGGAGGAGAGGGTGGAGACTCAGGGGACAGAGACCTACCAAGGGCTGCAACAATGCTGTGTCACTATAGAGAAGACAGAGAGTACACACACAGGGAAGCCATCCCAGACATGAGCTGTGTCACAGTTGACTGAGAGATACTAGCTACAGGTACCTTAGTGTCATGTGAGGGAATAAGATGTGATGGCACACTAGGACTCAGTCAGGGTACTCCTAAAGCATGGGGATGGCATGGAAGCACATGCTACAGGTACTAGGGACCCTCACCCAGGGTGCCACACTGGATGTCACATGGCATCTCTTCCACCACAGGCATCATCACCCTCCAACAGTGGGTATGACCTGGATGCACACATGCATACCAGCACCACCCGTGAGCAGTTGAGGGCATGCATGCACAGCAGCACATGCCTCACACACCTGGGTAGGCATTGCGTGAACAGGTGGGCACATGCTGACATCACTTGCATATGCATCATCAACAGCCCAAGATTCCCGCATCTAGGTGCTGGCACAACCACCAGGGCTCTGGCAGCCCACACCAGGGTCATGGCTGGAACCAGGGGATGCTAGAGAAACTGGTATCTGCCACATGCCCTGGGGATCAGAAATGCACCCACTGCTGGCATCCAAGCTGATAATCTAATTCACCCATGGGAACATCCCACCCATAATGATGTGTGATGGAAAGAGCACACATGGTAGATGTGCCTGGACACATCCGTGCACACACACACACGAATGACATATCATGGCATTCGCACATCCAACTCATGGTTCATGTACCAACATCATCCGTGGAGCCTTGCTGTCATCATCCGACACATCCGCAGGGATCATGGAGCCACCAATGACAACATCTACACAGGCCCAGAGTGACTACAGGAGGAATGCCCTGACACTCCCCCCATAGCTGAGCTGCAGCAGAGCAGCAGCCTGCAGGGCAGAGGAACAATGCCCCCATCAATGCCCAGGCAGCAGCAGGCACACCCAGGGAATATGGAGCCTCCCCCTGAGCCTGCTCAGAGCAGCTCAAGGCATGCCCTGCCCCAGGAGGTGCCTAACTCACTGCCCTACACATGACATGAGGGATGCAAAAAGGCAGCCCACATGTACCACCCCATCTACTACCCAGTGTAGTGGTGCTCTCCACACTACATGCCACTCAGGAGGACCAAGTACTGGGACACCCACAGGATAAGTGACTCACACATGCCAGTCAGGAGGGGGATCTCATACCCAGCAACAGTCACAGCCAGCAGGACAGGTGTAGACAAACACAAACAAATGCCATACTATGGCCTCTGAATGAGGGGTATGGCTGACCCCCACCCAGGCCTGCACAGACAGACCCACAGCAGGCCAGGTCGTGGCATATCAGTTGTGACAGCTAGGAAGTCTGAAACCAATGTGTATGCAATCAAAAGATAGAAATGGAAGTACACCGGCATGGTGTAGCCAGCATGATGGGTAAGACCACTGACAGAATCGGATTACAGAACATGCCAGTACAGTCCTAGCAAATGTATACAACTGTCAGGTGTGCCCCCCACCTCACATAGAAATACAGTAACAGTCAGGTGCGCACCCCCATGCCTGTGTAGAAACATAGAAATAGTTGGGTGTACCCTCCACTATGCAGACATGTTGCAACAGTCAATGCCAAATGATTGGTGGATACCATGCAGACACAGCATGCTACCTGTCGGTGTACAGCACAAAGGTCAGCTGTGCAGTACAAATCACCAGACATGCTCCACATATGCATAACAGACAGCCTTACTAGGCATGCTCGCACACTTACAGTAATGAAGGCAATGGCAGTCATCAACATGCTGAAAGGGCATGCTCACACACTTACACACATGAAGGCTATGTATGCAAACACCAGTGGACCAGGCATTTCCAGCAGTTGCAATAGTTACTGCAGTCACATGTCAGTATGCACCACTCATGCCTTGCACACACAGTGGATAGGAATACAGACATATATGTAAGGACAATGCACCATAATATGCCAAAGGTAGATGGATATAGATGTGTTGAAGAGGGTGACCGTGACAAGGAGCCATCCAAGCCTGACCCACCGAGCACACAGCCAAAGGTCCCCTAACACATCAGTTGCAGATGTCACACACTGCAGTTACTAGCGACCAGTACCTGTCAGCACCACAGACTATGTGGTCCACGTGCCAGCTGTGCAACCTGGCTGTACAAGGATATATTCAGCTAGTTGCCCTAGACATGCACCTGTGACATATGACCCTGTGAGTGGCCACCTGTGGTGTGTCACCCCTACATGAATGGTGTATGGGCCATGCACACACTGGCCACCCCATAGCAGTACCCTGACTAGCCTGCTGAGGTTATCCAATGTGTAATACACCTTTGGGAGTCTTGAAGGCCAATCATCTCTGTGGTGTGTCCCATAACTGCATACTGCTGTAGTGTGATAGACTAGTTAGGGAGGAGTTCTAACCCCAGCCATGGCAACTGTGCGTGTGAGTGTGTGTGTCATTGTTCATGTGGGTGTCAATCTCTCACTGACTGTGTAGAGAGCAATGCTTTTAGGTTACTCACAACCCTTACATTTCACATACCCAACTGTGGCAAGGCTGCTGATGTCACCCAACTAGAAATACTCCCCTGGGAGAACTGTAGCCCAGTAATCACCATAGTGCATGCTGTAACTGCATACTGCTGTAGTGTGATAATGTAGTTAGGTAGGAGATCAAACTCCAAATGTGGCACCTGTGCATGTGTGAGTCTGTTTGCGCGCGTCTGTCTGTCACTGATTGTGTAGAGAGCAATGCTTTTTAGGCCACTCACACCGCTTACAAGTTGAATACTCACCTTTGGCAAGGCTGCTGATGTCACGCAACTTGAAATACGCCTCTGGGACAATCACAGCTGAGGGATCTCCGTAGCACGTCCTGTAACATCATATGACCATAGTGTGATTTTAGGAGTTAGTTGGGAATTCTAGCTCCAGACCTGCCGACTGTGTGTGTATGTGTGCATGTCTGACTGTGTAGAGAGCAATGCTTTTAGGTAACTCACACCCCGTACATTTCACATACCCACCTTTGGCAGTGTTGCTGATGTCACCTACCTAGAAATACTCCCCTGGGAGAGCTGCAGACCAGTAATCTCCATAGCGCATGCTGTAACTGCGTACTGCTGTAGTGTGAATTAGACGAATGGTTGGGTTCCATCCCCACACATGGCAGTTCCTGATTTATTGTGTGTGTCACTGTCTGTGTAGGGAGCAATGCATTTTAGGCTAGTCCCATGCAGTCATTTCACAGCCCTACTTTGGCAATCCTGCTGTCAGTCAGTGTGAAATATACTTATGGGGAAGGACTACCCCAGTAATATCTGTGGCGCTTACTAAAACTGCGTAGTACTGTAGTGCCATACACTAGTTTGGTATGGGTTCTACTCCCAAGCATGACAGGTGAGTGTGTGTGTTTGTAACCCGTATCCTATGTATAGATGGTTGTGACTGTGTGACGCAAATCTGGAGTGGGTTTTACATTTTCCTATATGGTGGCCATACTATATATCACAATGTCCACTGTACAGAGATAACACATGTGATATAGCTGAGTATCCTGTGTACAAGTGGTTGTGACTGAGTGACACCTGTGACCAATGGGGAGCGGCTTTTGCATTTTCCTATATGGTGGCCATACTATATATCACAATGTCCACTATACAGGGATAACACATGTGACATGGCTGAGATGCCGGGGTGCAGAGCCATACCCAGACATTTGACAACAAGGCCAGGCAATCACAGTTAGCAACCCCAGTATTACTCAGAGCACACCCTCACCCCATGTGTCATACACACACATGCCTAGGTAACAGCCAGTATGTGAGTAGTACACTGCACATTGGCCACCAATAGTAACTATGGAGTGACAGCGCTAGGCCACAGAGGGCATGACACACAGTCCATCTGTCCAATATGCACATACGTGCAGAAAGTGCATCTCACACATGTTCTCCAATGGACAACTGCACCACCTGTGGTGCCATCACATGTGACCCATAACTGACATACCATGCCTGACAACATGCCCGTATGGACAGAGGCCACTGACACTAAGGAATGCTGATAGCATGCACACCATGTAGGTGCAGGGTAAAGCTGCTGGCCATTACCAGCCCCCGCCACAGGTGGGCAGGACTGGCACATCTGATGATAATCTGTGTTCACAACATGGGCCTGACACCCCAGGTACAGTTCCACATGTCACCGTACATGTATGTGGGAGGTGTGCACATCTCAGATGCAGTCCATGTCATGGATGAAGGAGCATAGACATGGCAAGTGATGTACAGCAATGCCCACACACAGTAGTCACTCAGGTGACCGGATGGGGGATACAATACCCTCCTGTGTGGGCAAATGCAGACACTCCATCCATGAGCCACAATGCAGTCCATCATCATGTAGCCTGATGCCAAGGTACACCAATCGCCTAGCCATGGACAGCCGTCTGACGCAGTTGAACACCACACACCTGTGCAGACATGCACACATCCATGTGAGTAGTGGCACCCTGTGTGTTTGTGTGTGTGTTGCATGCTGCAGATGTTCATATCCACACTCTCTATAACCTCCATGGGCATACTGCAGAATGCTGTCTGATGTCAGACACCTTCCCATACCCTTCGACGGTACAGCCCTGTATGACCTGTGTGGTGCATGGGATACCTGCACAGTGATGTGATGTGGCAATCCCACAACCAGTGAGTTGTACATCTGGCCCTGCCACATGTGTCAATGTGTATGTGTCCTTGTGAGAGTGCGGCTGTGTTTAACGCTGGCACCTGTTCATGCTGACAGGCATGTGTATGTCACCTACCGTATCCCTGTTGCAGTTGTCACACCCCATCATATATATGTTCTGAGTGCTCCACAACAGGTTACCCATGTGGTGCATCTGATACTTGCAGCAGACTGTGCTAGCACTACATAGTCGTCAGGATTTTGATACCTTGTGCTGCTAGGTGTGTGACAAAACCATGCCTCAGTTTTACCCTCCCACCCCTCCCTGACACATATTAGCCTCGGAAAGCATCCCCCACCCCCTCTCAGGTGTACATGGAGACCTACATCTGCCATGCTTAGGCAGTAGCATGTGTAATGTAGGTAATGCTCATGATCAGCTGATGGCCTCTGGAGAAATTGCAGCCCTTCCCTAGCTGATTGTATGTGAAACAGCTGTGGTAAGATCCCCATTGCCAATTGTATGGAAACACACTCCGATACCCAAGAACATCATGGTGGTGTTTGCCATTGTCACCCACTTTGAGAAGGAACTAGATCTGGTGTGTGCCAAACAGCATCCCAGATGGATTATGGTGTACCTCTAACAACATACACTGTGGAAACAGTGCATCAAATGGGAGGTGGATCAGTAGCACTACATACCTGAGTTGGGGTCTAGACACAGTGTCACCAAGTCAGGATGTGTGTGTATGTGGATGGGTTGACATAAAGGTGCAGATCATACCTGTACCAGCAGGCCACTGATCACATATGCACGGCCAATAGCTGTTATACATACCTATGGCATGTGTGCAACTGTACACCACATATGTCATGGCCATGGTGTCACCACACTGACATACCCCTGTGGAATATGACTGTAGACCATCCTCCTGCTGACACATGTATGCCTACAGCACAAATGGATGACAGCATGGGGATATCAATTGGTGCTACTAACAGCTGGGATGCATCCTAGCTGCATGGCTACACTACCTGACATGTATGCAGTACACTTTACCCCTGACTACATTCTACACTACAGTACATTGCGGCACTCTATCACAGTCACCCTGTGCATCAGAACCATGTTAGCCTGTACCTGCATCGATGTTAGGGATTGCAGGGATGTGGCACAGGTATCATCATATGCACAGGATGTGTGACTGTCAACTTGGCTGCATGGCTACACTACCTGACATGTATGCAATACATAATATACCTGACTGCATTCTACACTGCCGTACATTGTAGCACTCTATCACAGTCACCGTGTACATCAGAACCATGTTAGCCTGTCCCTGCATCAATGTTAGGGATGGCAGGGATGTGGCACAGGTATCATCATATGCAGAAGGTGTTTGACTGTCATCCTAGCTCCATGGCTACACTACCTGACATGTATGGAGTACACATTACCCTTGACTACGTTCTACAATGCAGTACATTTTGGCACTCTATTACAGTCACAGTGTGCATCAGAACCATGTTAGCCTGTCCCTGCATCGATGTTAGGGATGGCAGGGATGTGGCACAGGTATCATCATATACACAGGGTGTGTGAATGTCACCCTAGCTGCATGGCTACACTACCTGACATGTATGCAGTAGACATTACCCCTGACTACATTCTACACTGTGGTACATTGTGACACTCTATCACAGTCACTGTGTGCATCAGAACCATGTTAGCCTGTCCCTGCATCAATGTTAGGGATGGCAGGGTTGTGGCACAAGTATCATCATATGCACTGGGTGTGTGTGACTGTCATCCTAGCTGCATGGCCACACTACCTGACATGTATGCAGTACACATTACCCCTGACTATATTCTACACTACAGTATATTGCAGCACCCCATTACAGTCACCGTGTGCATCAGAACCATGTTAGCCTGTCCCTGCATCAATGTTATGGATGACAAGGATGTGGCACAGGTATCATCATATGCACAGGGTGTGTTATAGGTGTGCCAGAGGCTGGGGGTGGTCCAAACATGTGTCACCATGTGTGAGGGTGAGGGGTGTGATCCCTTGATTGGGGAGTGGTGATGTGGTGTGTTCCAGTATGGGGACACCCTAGGTGTGGTTGCATAGTGTGTGGGTATGCATGCATGCACACAGTTCCACCATGTGGCTGCCCCACACGGGTAATGTTGGACAGCTGCAAACCATACATGGCAGGGTATGCAGTTCAGTGCCTCCGGCCATGGACATGCCGACTGTGCCTGTCAGGGGTTCCATGGGCTGTCCCCTGATGATGACATATGTCTGCTGGAACCATGCCCTGCCTGGGCCTGCCTGCCACTATGGCAGCGGCTGTGCATTCTGGCATGTCCACATTGACTGCCAGCTGCTGGTGTCTCTGGCCTACGTCCACGTGGACTTCACACCACTCCCACCACATGTTCTAGCACAGACATACCATGCTGGAAGAGGCCAACCATCTCACCCCACTGTCTATCCATGACCTCAGTACATTCACGGAAGGCAACAGTGAGTTCATGGAGGTTGCCACTTACAGCTACGAAAGCAGACCTCTGCAGCCTCAGAACCTGTCTGAAGTGCATTTCCATATGTGCCTGTGCCTCCATTACAGCTTAAAACATGCTCCTGGTGGTACCAGTTGTGGTGTCTCTGCCAGGGGAAGGATAACCTGCGGTCCTCCCATGAGCACCACCGTACATCTGCTGATGTGGTGGCCATCCGGACATTTGGCTATGCCAACTGTGACCCGACACAGTTGGCATGGACACCACACTTTCCTTGCCATTGCCACCAAGCATCAACTGTCCTTCTGCTATGACCACATGTGATGGGGTTTGTAGGGGTACTGTACCTGTGTGCGGGCTTGGGGTGGCTAGGAGGGTGATGGCATATATTGGCACAGTGTCGGCCTATGACAAGCCCACCTGTGCCTGCCCTGTACCTTCATCATCATCAGTGTCTGTAGGGACACCTACCTCAGTGTGCGAGCAGGAGGGACCCTGACCCACCTCACCACCTGCGAGGGAAACAAATACACAAATTAAGACCTGTACAGCAGTGCATAACAGTACATACACTCACACAAACTCACACTGACAGCCACCTTACAACCTCACCTTCCCTGTGTTTGCAGACAGTCCCACAGTCAGTTACATATGTTCCCCTTCCTGCATGGCACTTGCTATTACACACGCATCACTACAGCCCATTAACATATCATCCCTTCCCATGCCTACACATGTAGTTACCACACCTGACCTGTTACTCCCTTGTCTCCCTGACCTGGGTGGAGTAGGTTGTACATGGCCTCACAGCTGTCACCCTGTGTTACCCTGTGTATGGGCAGTAATGGTGTATGAGGCCCCTATATGGTTGGGGCTGCTACATTCACTAAATATGTCATGCACCAGAGCCTCATACTACAGTCTTGCTCAGTCCATGCCACATCTGCTGCACAAGTAACCCATCATGTGGATGACAGTACTACCTGGATACACTCACTGATGTGCTGTGGTAATTCCCCATTGCATTTGTAGTGCAGCATATGTAGGTAGCCAGTTACCTATCTGCTGCTGGCAATATGATGTGTATACCTGGTATGTCCTGCACCTTCCAATGCATGCTCCATGCTACAGCCCATGTTATGCTATCAGCTGTCCTGTGTTCACATATCTGACAGGTTGTCCTGGTGTCCCATGACTCACTCCATGTACGGCACAATCCCAAGGGGAAATACCGCCATGTGGTCATTCCCACTATTGCCTGTGCATACATGGACACACACACACACACACACACACACACACACACACACACACACCTGACATGCATAATCCATACTCCATTAGATTTCACCTATGAACACAACCGAGTCACACACACACACACACACACACCCACACACACACACACACACACACACACACACACACACACACACACCCCAATCTCCTACATGTGGAGGTGCCCAACATTTGTACACACAGTCCTCAAATTAGCCTTCTGTCAACATGCATCACACATGGAGCTCAACAGCATGCAGTGCAACTAAAGTGACATCATGCTAGCGGCAGTATACATGTGTGTGAGGCATGGACTTTGTTTGTAGATGATGGCCCCTCCCCGTGTTAACACTGCACCCATGTACAAAGTGTTACTGTGGCCTGTTCTGCACCCTGCCTAGTATTGTGCACCATACCTTGCAAGTGTAGACACCATTGGTGCATGTGTAGTACTGTGTCAGTTATGTCAGCTCCACTGCTCACAGCCCCTGTGTATTGTAGCAACACATACCTGGGATGGTATGTGAACAGCTATCAGTTGTGGATGCCTGATGTCTGCGTTACAGATCACAACATTAGCAGTGCATGTATGACCAGTACATAACTATTACACTGACAACTAGCGGACCTTACCATGGCTGTGAGGGGTCCCCTATACATGTCCCAGACCTCTGCAGCGTTGCAAGGTCTACTCATGTGCACATTCCTTAGAGTGCACACACTGCTGTGATGAGTGCTGTGGTGTCAGGGTTACATCTGCAATGTTTACTTAACCTGCTTGTGTGCAGCTGCAGCCATGGTGGTGTAGAGTCATACATGTCCCTACTGTAGGCCGTGTATCCTGCCACATATCACATCCCTGTGGACACATTGCACATTGACAGGATGCTAATTATCTTGCATGTGTCTGTTGCACCCTTCCAATACACCAGCATGACCTATACTGTGATGCAGGTCATTTCTCAGCAACAAAACTTGAACATGTACAGCATGCAGTATGGGTAGGTGTGTTAGACATGTGCATGGAGGATATTCCATAGCTATTACATTACCAGTTACTCATCATGCATGAACACGAACCATACTCACCGGCTACAGGCTGTTGCTGTGTTTGTATCCTGGATGGACCTACATAGGAGTGCGAGAAAGCTGATGTCAGTGGCCACAGCTGTGGCATTCATAAGAGGTGAGTGCAGCATTACGTTACATCAACAGTAGAATTACCAATATTACAGCTTCTACACAACTGTTTATTACTACTACACAGCAGCAGACAAGGTATATGATATCTCAGTTCTGCATGATGTACCTGTACAGCTGCAGATGCATACACATGAGTGGTGTACCGATGTGCCCTGGGGACTTACCTGCATGCTCCTCAACTGGTGCATCATTGGCACCCACCTCCAAGATGTGCCTTGTCAGGTGTTGATGTTGCGGGCAGACAGGTGCCACTAGGCTGCTGAGAAGCTCCTCTACATGGGGTGAGGGGTGGATGGGCGAGTTGCCCCCCCTGATGTGAGGTGGTTCCCCCTTATGGCAGCTGCACGCTGACATACATGGTGAAGCAGGTCGGTGCAATGATGCCGGACCTGCTCATAGCTGCAGTTCTGTAGTCTGACATCATTGACCCTGTGGACTAGCTCGTTCCACAGGGGGGGTCCTCTCCTGCTGGTCATGTGCTGTCTGGCCAAAAAGAAGTAAGCAGTGCTGTACCAGATGGTCGATGATGATAGCCATTTCTGTGGTATGAGGGAAGGCAACAATGCAACATAATTCCTGGAAGACATAAAGATGGAAACAGGTATGAGCCACTCATACAGCAGGGTTATCATAGTTCCTAATACACATATATGTCTCCCCCCACCATATCAGCTACAACAACATGTTTACTGATGTTTACTGGAGTGCACACACTGCTGTGATGAGTGCTGTGGGGTCAGGGTTACATCTGCAATGTTTACTTAACCTGCTTATGTGCAGCTGCAGCCATGGTGGTGTTGAGTCACACATGACCCTACTGTAGGCCGTGTATCCTGCCACATATCATCCCTGTGGACACATTGCACATTGACAGGATGTACTTACCTACCATTGGGACATATGTTGTATTGCACCAAGCTTTGTGCTATGTGTATGTGTCATGCTTTGTGCTATGTGTTTGTAGCCATGCTCCCTGTGGGGACACTTATCTTTGCTTGCCTGTTGCAGACTATTGCACCTGCATGCCATTGTCAGTACCACTGTATATATCTGTATGAATGTACATATATGTACATATGTGTGTAGATATATGTTGTACGTTGTTGATATACCTATGTCTATATGAGTATCTGCATCTGTACACATACACATCACAGTCCGTATCACACAGATATGTGGAGTGCATACAGACATCCGGTCCGCATTCTGTAACTGTCTTTCATTCACAGCTGCACTGTTCTGCCTTAGGGTGGTAAATATGGTATGAGATTGCTGGTACACCTATCACACACTTATGGCATTTGTGCATGCTACATTAAACATTCACATGACTGTCCTTCAAGTGCGGTGCACTGGCACACATGTGTCTATCATGACGGCAGTACATCCATCAAAAGCTATTCTCCACACTAACATAACATACAGAGATATTATGGCTGACATCTTTGTTTTTCATTGCTGATCTGTACAGTTGGCGGGTATGTCCCACTGCTTACCGGGACAGACCATATTGTCCAGAGCAGTTGTTCAGTGGGACATCATTACAGGGACAACTACAGATGGCACATATCAAACATTCTACAACATACATCCTATTAATCTATACCACATCATACATTAAATTACATACAGTTGTGTTTTACATACCTTTAGTGTTTAGACGGATGTGACACCTTCCCGGTTATGGCCTGTAGTACTGTGTTCCCCACTGTGTAAATTCCATGGTATACGTATGTTTTCAATATCCTTTTTTCTTTGATTGGTTTCCTCTTCTTTTCTCTCTCTCTCTCTCTCTCTCTCTCTCTCTCCCTCCCTCTCCAGTAAAGCGAATGAGTTGGTTTGAATGTATGACAGCATGGGTTTTGTAGGTGATGCAGATGATCAGGTGATTAGTTGATGGGCTCTGCACCAATCAGTGTGCAACAGTTGCTGACTGCATGCAGCCTGCTGTGTAGTGATTCTGTTAACCATCGTCATGGCAACCCAGTACTATAAAATGCTTACTCATGTGGGCGTTGTCCCTTCACCTTTCCAGTATGGAGGACATCCTTCCTGTATGTTGGCAGCAGTGTTACAGACGGCAGGTTGTGGTACCTACTACAGTGGGGCTTGCAGACACAGGACAACTACACATTCTTACGTTGTTTCAGACCTACAGACAGAGTGAGTGATGTTGTTATGTGCTTTGTATATTGCTGATCTTGCAGTGTTTGCATGTACATAGTAGTTTAGGATGGAATGCAGTCTGTCTGCATAGCTCTCAACAGTGGGCCTATCCACATGATGGCCAGTGGATTGTCTGTTTGCTTTTGCCTGTGCACCACACAGGGCTTGTCCTAGATATATCCCCGTCAATCTGTTTTTTTACATGCTATCAGTACATGGATACTTCCAGTTCTGTTTCTGATGTGTTATTCCTGCATAAGGGTATGTTGCATCGAATCCTGTAACACCAGCAATGTGCAGGGTGTGTAACTGCAATATTATGGGTATGGCCTTTTGTTCCTGCCTCCTTCCTCCACATATATGGCTGGCTTTGTCCTGTTGTGATACGATTAGGGGTTGTTCAGTATTGTCCTATCATAATATACTGCTGGCATTCCTGCTATCATCCCAGTCACCCACGACATTTGTTGGTCAGGGTCCATACATGTGACAGATACATAGACATTATCACAGGTAATAATTGTCACCCTAGGCCTTGACTATGGGGTGTAACTGGGGGCTGCTGAGCTACATCAGTTATTTTTTATTGTTACCTATCTTGATGGCAAATCCTTTGGCCACAGTTGTTAGAATTGATGGGCCTGTCCTGAACAGCATAGTATGTTATATATCCACACTGTCTGCATCTATTTTTTTCTGTGGGTCTTGCATTTCTCACTGATGACATAAGTGCATATCTATGTGCTTTTGGTAATGGCATACATTACTGTAAAATACACCATTACAAGTTGTCTGTGTATACATATCTGTGTGTCATCTCATGTCCTATGAATTTTAAGTGGGCTATGTGTAGTTCCGTACCCCTGTTCAAGTGTAAATGCCATTTAGTAGGTTATACAGCAAAATGATTATGTTATACCGATTTCACACGGGAAATAGAATATGCTGCAGTGGGACCCGGACTGAGAATGTGTGAGCGATAGGTGGATGCTCTGCCCACTACACTATTGCAGCTCTACGTAAGTTGCATATTCCTACATTAATGTCATACCCATGCTCCCTTTCCCCAGCCCCTGAGCTCCACGTACTCAGCATCCATCCATTCAGTAGTTGCTAGCCCTGCCATACCACACCTCCACACATGTCCCTCTCTGCACGTCTCAGTATTCCTCCATAGTACTGCCTTGATGCAACCTTCTGCAAGCCCTTTATCAGTTTAGTCCACGTACGTTTGAGCCTTCCCTTCATCCACCTCTGATACTGGTGGAAACATTATTGTGACCCATAACGTCTGGTGTGTCCTTGCAGGGACAGACCTGTTATTGTGTCATGAGTACACTTTGCTGGTCTACACTGTTTCTCCCACTGGTAGCATCCTGACAGAGTTTTCAGATACAGAAGTTTGTTCACACACCAGACAAGCCTCATCTCCCACTTCCACTGATGAAACACACCCCAGGCTGTGGCCCGTTTTTCATTCCTCTCTTCAATATTATGCGACACTACCGTTCTCACAGTATGCATGGACAGGCACTGTTCATTGGTACTCATAGACTACTCAGAATACTGTGTTTGAGCACTGTGTACATGTTTGCAGGTATTAATGTACATACTTACATACATTTCCTATACTGCTGACTGACTGTGCCGGATGATATGTTTGTGATAACAGCAGCTGATTGTATATCTGCCATGCCTTCGTGGTAACTCACTTGGACTATAGTGTGCAGGGGGGGGGGCTGGGAGTGCTGATTATGTTGTTACTGGCCACAATGAGAGCTGTGGGCTACAGTGTGCCTAAGGCACTGCAGGGGAAGTGTAGGTGGGTAGGCACTGGTGTGGACTAGGCTCGGACTTGCTGACCTCCGGTTACGGTGTCTTACACTGGGTTGGCCTCCACATTGCCTAACCAGTGTGGGCATTGCTTACCACCACCCACACAGGTGTACTCCCACTGGCTGCCGCATACTCCCATGCTACTTCATGTACATGTAGTTATTATACATGCTTATGTCAGGTGTACATGTCAGGTATGACTGTTCATGAAGTTCAGTGTAAGGTTAAGTGGAATTCCAGTTTAGCATTTCTGGTTAGGCTACACTCAGGTATTTGGGTTAGGTTTAGTTATGCCATACCTGTGTTGTAGAGTAGATGTTAATAGTGGAGGTGTAGGTGGGTAGGTGGATAGGAGGACATTTTAACTGTATAGTAGACTGTTTGACTGATTGGTGGGGGAGCAGTAATGCAGGTTTGCAGGGTGTTGGGGTATGTATGTGAGGCCAGGACAGGAGGTGTCACTGTCAGTAGTTGGTGCAGGGGTCTGGAGTGTTGGGAGTTGGTGGACTTCACAAGGCAGTGATCCAAGTGTGCTTGGGTTTTCCCTTCATGTGTTATTTACATGTGTAGTCTGGGACAGCTGTGGTAATACACCTGGGTTGGGGGTTCCAGATTCTGCCAATATAGTTATGTGGAGGGTGTCACCTACCTGTGACTGTGAGCATTACTACAAATGCAACAGGGGTTGATAGGTAAGTGGTGTTATTGGGCCACACATAGGGGCTGATAGTGGGGACATGTCCAGGGATGTGCAGGACGGCTGATGGGAAGGTCCACAGCTGGCCATTTCTTCTACAGCGACAGCTGTGTATATACCCTGCATTTGGGGATAGGTCTGGAAAATCACACCTCTGGGTGGGGGTGAGGACAGCAACATAGCTCTCAACCAATCAGAGACAAATCTCAACAGACTCAGGGACACATCCTCAAATAATCAGGGACAATCAGGGACAATCTTTAAATATTTGTACTATTAGCCTGAAACATTTGCAGATTAAGAGACTGTGGTGTAATATAGATATTCTGATGTAGAACATCTATAATTCTGGATTACTATCATTATTTATTAAGGGCAACTCACCACCTTTTCTTCAGCAGTCACCAGTTTTAAGAGGGATTAAGAGGGACAGACCTACAATCAGAGTCTATATCAGGGACGTCCCTGAAGATCAGGGACAGTTGAGAGGTCTGGACAACAATCATACCTTGTGTTGCCAATTAGTGCAGCTTACATGCCTATAGTGGGGTGTTGCAACCATGTGTTCTTTGGTGTCATTTAGTGGGTTTTCAACAACACGTCTGGTTATACCATCCTTTGCCATGTAAACTAGACTTTGCTGCAGTGGGACTCGTACCAGGCATGGCTGCTCATTAGGCATTGGCTCTGCCCAATGCACAATATTGCTTACATCCCTGGGGCAGTCCACATAGAACCGCTCCAGCCAACATCTGCACAGCTAGGCCCATAATGTCATACCCATAGTTCCCAGACTGCACTTCCTCTTCAGCAGTCTTCTTTACTCCGGGTGCAGGTTGGGTCAAAACACACAACTACACACTGCCAACTCTCCACTTCTTGGGACACATCACGTTCATTGTCTCGCCCCATGGGTCATCAGGCTTCCCCAACCTTGTAGTCTGGGAACATGCATGCCCTGCCATAGGTTATCCATGCTATGGCTGGAAGCCAGAATAGCCATTAAATTTTTGGCTTGTCCCATAAGGGACATTCTTGTCTTTGTTTCAAGATTAGACTTGGTGGGTCTCTCCCACAGGTAGTATCTTGCTAGTAGTCTGGGAAGCAGTGGTTTGTTTACTTTTATTGTGTGTTTGTATGTTTCACCTGGCTATGGGGGCGGGGTTGATGCTACATGTTACACATTTGTTGATTGGGCACCTCACCCCCATTGGCATGGCCTGTGAACACATGTAATTCTTAACTGCTATATCATATCCTAGCTATATATATGTGTATATTTACACACACACACATACACACATATATATCTATCTATATATATATATATATATATATATATATATATATATATATATATATATATATATATCTATATATATATATATATATATCTATATCTATCTATATCTATATATATATATATATATATATATATATATATATATATATATATATATACACACACACACACACACACACACACACACACACACATATATATATATATATATATATATATATATATATATGTATATGTATATCTGTAATTGCATGTATATATATATATATATCTATATATCTATATATATATATATATATATATATATATATATATATATATATATTGCTGTACATATATATCTAACGGCATATTGATGTATGGGTGTCTGCAGATGTATATATCTATATGTGGGTATTTATAGATATGTCTGTCTATGTATGTATACATTTGTACCACAGAGAGGGAGTGGTATATCTTCATGTAGTTATAGGTATATATATATACACACATACATACCTCTACATATTTACATCTACATCTAGTTATTAATTGCCATGTAAAATAGACTGTGCTGCAGTGGAATTCATAGCAGGAGAGTCTGGCCGTTGGGCAACAGCTCTGCCCAATGAACACTATTGCTTACATCCCTGGGGCGGTCCACATTGACCCACTCCAGCAAACACCTGCACACCCAGACCCATATTTACATACCCATTGTTCCCCCACCTGCGCCTCCTCTACAGCACTCATCCTTACTCTGGGTGCAGGTCGGGTCTAAACACATCACTACACACTGCCCACTCTCCACTTCATGGGACCCATCTCGTACGTTGTCTCAACCCATGGGTCATCAGGCTTTCCCACCCTTGTAGTCCAGGTATGTACACGCCCCACCTTGACAGGTCATTGCATGGGCTTCCTCCTATAAGAAGACATTTTTGGGGTGTCCTGCAAAGGACGTGCCTGTCTCTGTTCCATGATTAGACTTCTCGGGTCCACTGTGTCCCCCCTATTGTATCCTGCCTGTGGTCTGGGGAGCAGTGGATCATTTACATTGTTTGTGGGTGTGTTTGCTTCTTTCCCCTGTCTGGCTGGGGGGGGGTTCATGCTATGTGTTACACGTTTCTTGCTTGGGCGTCTCACCTCCATTTGCATGGCCTGTGAACATCTGTCATTCTTAAGTGCTGTATCGTATCTTAGCTATATATCTGTGTATATCTACACACACACACATACACACACACACATATATATATACACATATATATGTATATGTCTGTGTACATATAATTGTATATATTGCTGTATATATATCTGATGACATGTGGATGTATGGGTGTCTGCATTTGTATATATGTATACGTGGGTATTTATTTATATGTCTATCTATGTATGTATACATAAGTACTACAGAGAGGGGGAGGTATATATCTATTTAGTTATGGGTATATCACCTAACTCATATAACTGTAAATCTTTAGCTTCATATAAGGTAATGTTGACTGGTATTGCTGGATACTATGTTTTGTGTGCATACCGGCCAACCTTGTGGGCCACGAATGCTTTGCGATACCAACCACTACATCCGTTGTTGCACACAGAGTCACATGTGACATCTATTGTTAGTACCAGGAATACATTCATCCCATGCGGGACAACCTTACATTGGGAATTCAACCTTCATCTACACCCAGGTTTACATAGGTACCCCTGGCTATGTGCATGGTCTCTGGCATGTGCCACACCTGGGATACTTGGGTCGGGACATCCTATGGGATGGGTCCCGAGAGAGGGGAGGGGGACGTGTGGTGGGGTGGTAGCTACAGGTTGGTAACCAGGGTAGGGGTGGTGGAACTGCGTGTGTGCTGCAGGTGGGGTGGAGCAGGACTGTGGATTATGTATGTATGGGTTGGGGATGGACTGGGTTGGATGGGCCTGTATTGCTCAGCCCGCCTAGTGGGTGGGGAGACGGGTATGTGATGTCGACATGTGACGCATAACAGAGGGCTGATTTAATTCCCTAGTTCAATGACAGACATGCAATACTATGAGCTTGGTAGTGTATTGCAGGGAGGAAGTGTTTGGCTGGGTTGGGGGTATGCAAATTCCTTCATGACGTATATTGTTTGGATCCTCTCAGGCCCATTGACAGTGCATGTGGACATATATGTTTCTGTTCATCTGCTGTTGGTATCTACAGATGTCTGGCCATATACACCTCTGTGGGTATATATATTTGCTTACATATGTCTAACTATGTTGGAATACACCTACGAAGACATATATATGCGTACATATGTCACTTGAGGTGTATTTGTGGACATACAGATGTTGACATATATATATTTGTGTAGTTGTCAACATTTGCATGTATATCTGTTCATATATTTGTATTTATATGTGTATATCTCTGGATAGTTTTATATATATATATATATATATATATATATATATATATATATATATATAGATATGTGTGACTACATCTATAGATATGTTGTATCCGTTTAGTTAGTGATATATTTGCAGACACACGCCCATCTAGCTGTAGGTATACATGCTCTGCACTGTTGCATGACTGGGCTGGGGTTATGTTTCTGACAACATACAATTTCAGCATATCTGGCATGGCTTAGTGGTAATTCGTTTAGTATATGGTCATGGGTTCCAGCCTTCTGGCGGCTGTTTGTTTTGATGCTGGGCTGAACACTGGCCGTTGGATATGGTGTGCTTAAGGCACTTTCAAGTAATTGTTAGTGGGTTTGCGCAGAGGTAAGCACTGCTGACTTCCAGTCACAGTGTCTTCTACGTAGTTAGCGTCTCCTTTGCTTAATCTGAGTCGTCAGTGCTTCACCCCGCCCACACGCTTACTAGTGCTTACATATGCTTACGCCTGCTTACTGCTGTCTATTTAGTAGGTTATACAGCAATAAAATGTAAATATATGTTCATATACAGATTTCACATGGAAAATGGTATGTGCTGCAGTGGGACTCGATCCAGGAATGCCTGCTCGTTAGGCAGATGCTCTGACCACTACACTATTGCTGTGCTGTTTCCTTTGCATATATCTTCCTTGTTATCCTCTTCAGCCTTTTAAGCTGCTTAAACCATAGCTTAGAGATGGGCACAATCACGCACCTACAGTTAGCTGTACTCAGAGTTTTAGAGATAAGTACATGGTTTACTTCTTTTTATTTTTATGTCTTGTTGCTGTTGTACACATGGGGGACTGTTGGTGGGGATATGTAGACACCTATGAGCGGTCTTGCTCGTTAATTTACAGTTTCTGCTGTTCTAATTTGCAGGGGCATGTTTATTCTGAGAGCCCTGCTCTCAGATGTGCCCCCTACACTAGTCCACGCTCCATGTAGGATTAGGGGGTCAGGCAGCACGCCTTCACTAATATGCTTGGCGCACTGCCTTCCTCCTCCTATGCAGCCTCTTCTGTGCAGGACTAGCCTAGTCCTGTACGGAAGATTAGTGAATCTGGGGTATGTTTATACACAATGATGTGCACCTGCAACCCATCATTTAGACACATATTCTAACATGATGACCAAAATACAAGACATGAAGATTCATAATGGAATGTTAAGCCCCACTATATCATTACATATGTTCTTCTAAAACAAAAGTCAAAAACATCCACATTATCTTAAAATGACAATGTTGTAGAAATGAACATATATAAACACTGTATTATTTGAATGTTTGGAATATCAAATTTTTTAAATGCTGACACAAGTGATCAAATAGTCTGATGACTACAGTGTGCTGGCATTACTATGAATGAGATTGCGGTAAAGCAGGGACTAGAAATTTTCACTTTCCCTGCTGTTGTGTGATCTTACGGCTCTTTGGGAGGGTGACTTAATGGCTAAGGTGTTTGCCTTACAAACACAAGGTGCAGGGTTTGAGTCTCTCAAGGGATAATTGGCTAGGCTTAAAATGGCTCGCAGAGGCACTTAGCTTAGTACTAAACTATGAACTATAATGTATAACTAGCAGGGGTGTGTGTGGGTGTTATTTATTTTTTATTGCATTTTAGGTTTTTGAATGTTGATAAGTTAGATCAATAATTTCTGAGTTTGACTTTGTGGTTATTCAGTTATATGTATGATAACTATGGCACCTATTTTTATACATTACAGAAGGGCATCAAATGATATAGGCCACATTGGCACATGTAAAGTCACTTTGAAATGGACCGAACAACTATTTGCTCCCTAGTACGCCTCCACTTATGTGAGCATGTAGAACATGCCGAACACAGTAATATATGTTGCACCTCTAAAATCTTTTTGCAGTCATACTAAAAGTCAAACAATGTTGAAGGTATCACATGAGTAATTAGCCAGTTATGAAATTCAGTTGTAAATACAATGGAAAATGTACCACAGTAAAAGACTTAAAGAACCCAGATGACTCGCTGTGAACTGCAACCAAAGGTCACCTAGCCTTTTCTGCATCAGGGTACGAAACTGACGATTGACCTTCATCCATTATAGAAGGAATCTGTCCACCTGCAAAGATCAGCAACCAGATCCTTCCAGGCATCAATTCTATTATATGGATCCTCTATGATGCATGTAAGTAGATGTCATAGCAAATAAAAAGATAGAACATATCATTGTTCTCATCAAGAGGCAATTTATACCAGATACGTATCAATGATCCAAGCTGCATAACAGGGAAGGATAAAGTCCTGATTGTGACTCAGGCAGCCCAAAATTGATTAGCAGCTTAGATGATGTAACAGCCCAGCAGGGAGTGTGAGCATGACTGGATTTCACAACGTTACTCATCCAATAAGGACAGTCGGAGAAATGGAGAGAAGAAAAAGAATGAAATAGAAAGTGATCCTGCTCTGCCACTTGCTGTCATGCAGGACAAAGCTTGTATGTACAGAATGGCCATTAGTATGGCGAGGCATGTTAGCGTGGTGATTCTTAGATTCATAGATTCACAGAAACATAGATTTCACAAGGCAGGTTATTTCTAAAGATAGTAATCACAATGCCACTACTTACACTAACAGGGCACCTTTTGTCTAGACAAAGGCAAAATGAGTCAATCCTGGGATGAACTTATGGATACCTATACAATCATCAAGGTTTGGATAAAAGGAAGCAAGGATATCTGTCTATTTTATATGCAACAAAATATTACAACTATAGGAAAAAATGTGAGATATAAGTTTGTCTCTCTAGTGTGTTTATTTTTAAATGGAGATCCAAAGCCAATCCTGGTAGCTGTCATATGCTGTGTTGGCAGGGGTGACAGTCGGGCAAGCACACACTACATAGAAAACATAAGAATCCCTGTTATGATGCAGTTACTAATATCAGCCACCAATGGTGATGTTTGGGACATTTAATAGAAAACTCAAGTTGACTATCAAATAGGTAAGATCTTATGCTGTGTTGTGCCTGTTTTCCCAAATGAATTTAATGTCATTTCAAAACATATGATGCAAATAAAGCTTGCTAATAATGCAAAGTATAATGGCACATAGAACTAGGCATGTGCCAAATAAAAACTCCATTCTGTGACTGAGCATTGCAAAGGTTTATCACCAGCTGTGGTATAATGCTTATTACATACCTGGTATGCAATACATTCCATAAACAGTAATGTATTCTGACTGTCATTATCCATTACAGAAAATGTAGTGCTGAATGTATGTCTGCATGGGTTTTTCTGTAAGTGTATTGTATAATTATATGTATGCTGTGACATTCAGCATGTAGTTATGGAATGCTTGTGTGTCTTACCTATAGCATATGCAGCTGGCATGTAACTAGTAAATGCTTTTACATTTGGCTCCAGTAGTATTTCTGGGCCATGTCACTCTCATGGTAGGAAATGAATGATCAGCAGTTGCTGCAAAACAATTTCACAACTACAGTGCATAGAATGAGGTACTCTCACAGAGGAGAATGACAGCAAAATAGGACACCACCATTTGTCCCACAAAAGTGGAAGCAATAACGCTGATGCTGTCTTAGTATGCATATATATATGTAATATATATATATATATATATATCCGTGTATGTATAGATAGATAGATGGGTCTACGTGAGAATATTGAAACCAGAGATCATCGAAAGACCACATCATCGAGACGAAATAAATGAAAACTGACTTAATTGACAGTCTGGATCAATGAAGATTTTCCCTTGATATGTAACCTGTTGTGCATGAAGGTGAACTTTGCCCTTTTCCCAACTGTAGTGCAATCTCAAAGTAGGTATATTTAGTTAGAGGGGGTATGGGCAACTAAGACCCTGGGACACATTAATTCCAAGACAGCATTTTATTGGAGAAGACCCCTTATTCTGAGGTATGGCAGTCTTATAGTTAGTATACATTATCGTGTGTGTTGTGTGTGTGTGTGTGTGTGTGTGTGTGTGTGTGTGTGTCTATACATACACATATATATATATATATATATATATATATATATATATATATATATATTTATATATATATATATATATATATATATATATATATATATATATATATATATATATATATATATATATATGGTTCTAGGTTATAACATCGACAGCACATAACATTGGCAACGACATCACCGACACCACATCATCGACAGTTCACAAACACAACACCGCACACACTCAACACATTATCACAACAACCAATAAACAAAACAAATTCCCTGACCAAAAACCACACACACAACACAAGCACACCTAAATCCTAACAAACAAACGCTAAACCTTACATACACAACTATCCACAACCCTAACCGAAACCCTAACCCTAAGGTCCGTCACTATCGCACACTAACCTTACCCGCACCCTAACTCACTTAACCCGCCCCTAACTCAAAAAAATTCACTACTGCACCCTTACCTAACCCGCGCCCTAACCCTAACTCACTTAACCCACCCCTAACCCAAAATAATTCACTACTGCACCCTTACCTAACCTGCGCCCTAACCCTAACTCACTTAACCCACCCCTACCCCTACAGACCGTCAACATCGCACACTTACCTTACTCGCACCCTAACGTCCGTCACTACTGCATACTTACACATCCTTTCCCCATGTCGGTGTTCTCCGCATCAGTGTTTTCATCCGTCGATCCTCTGGCGTCGGTGATTTTGCTGTCGGTCTTGTCATCTGTCGATGTTGTAACCCAGACCCATATATATATATATATATATATATATATATATATATATATCTGTATCTATATATCTATATGTATGGATAGATAGATGGGTCTACCTGAGAATATCGAAACCAGAGATCATCAAAAGACCACATCATTGAGATGAAATAAATGGAAACTGACTTAACTGACAGTCTGGATCAATGAAGATTTTGTCAGGATATGTAACCTGCTCGGCATGAAGGTGAACTTTGCCCTTTTACCAACTGTAGTGCAATCCCAGAGTAGGTATATTTAGTTAGAGGGGGTGTGGGCAACTAAGATCCTGGGACACATTAATTTCAAGACAGCATTTTATTGGAGAAGACCCCTTATTCTGAGGTATGGCAGTCTTATAGTTAGTATACATTGAGTATGTGTGTGTGTGTGTGTGTGTGTGTGTGTGTGTGTGTGTGTGTGTGTGTGTGTGTGTGTGTGTGTGTGTGTGTGTGTGTGGTCAGCACATTACGTGAATTAAGTCTTCCTGTAAAAATACATTTATGGTTTAAAAGCAAATTTTAATTGTTCACTGTTTTTCACACATTGCAGTTTTCTTCTTGTGCCAGTTATTTGTCAGGCAACCTTCTAAGAGGCATTAGAGTGACATGGAATATCATTACTCGACAACGTGTGGCAGCATGGCCAGCATGAACTGCTATAGAATGACAATGTTTGAAGCTTGAATTCTATCGGTGGCCACGGATGGATAATACAGACTTGCTATCATTTCATCAGGATTTTGCATAATCCGACATGGCCTCATGCAAGTAAAACTGAAGCAACTATGAATGCATCTGATGCTTGACCACTCCCTGACACCATTAAAGAATATCAATAAGGTGATAGTATCTGTTTCTGACCAAGGGTCCAACAATACTATAAGTGGTAATTCTACAGAGATTACAGGTCCACGACATCCAGGTTTGTGCTGTACTTACAACTATCACATTTATCATTATTGCACAGCAGCAGTGTTGTGCAATAATGACAAATGTGATAGCTATAAGTACAGCAGACACCTGTGACAGCTAAGACATATGGGAAGCAGGGCAACAATGGCTATAAAGACCATACTGTGCAAGTATTTAAGAGTCTGCCATTATCAATCAATATGACCATCCAATGCAAAGAGCACTTACAGAATCAAATATCTGCTTTCTAAACAATATGTATTGGAGCCTTGCTTTTTTTAATATGTATCCTTGATACTTTGCATGATGGGGCTGACAGAAACTACAGAATGAAAATAAAGAAAAACTGCATGAGAATACTACCCAACATTGCCCATTAACATCCCTAGTACCTGCCATTTTTGTCATATGGTGTTTGCACTTAATACTCGTTACAGCTGAGTCTGACTGTACGTTGTTGAGATCTAAGTGAACTCAGGCATGCATAAACATCAGTATCATGAATGTTGGTGTAATCCTTTGTCAGTAGTCCTGCAGTTAAGGTGTAATCCTTTGTCAGTTGTCCTCCAGTTAAAGTCCATGCATTTCATACACTGCCATGCAAAACGACATGAGTTCAGTGTATTCTTGGACAAATCTGCCTATATATCTGTAATATGTAGCCCAGGTATGACCAATGCTGTGCATCCACAGGCACCTAGCATTGAAAATACTTCTACTGCAGGTATGCAGGCATAAACATAGGCAAGTTGGTACTACATTTGGAGAAAACATTTGTCACAAGATATGGAAGTTAGGACTATATAACATAACATCTTGACTATGTACAGTAAAACACTGTAGATTCTAATTGTATGTGTAGGTGTCTGCAGGTTACCTGTCCTATAGTCTTAATATTGTCTGCACTGAGGATGACTGTTATTCCTGTTATGAAGTGCTTTATTTAGTTAAAAAACATCATGCCAAAGGTTTCAGGAAATGCACATATCAGCATATTCTGAGATGGTATCACAAAGTCATCTGCGCTGTACCATCAGTGCTTCACTGTGTACAGAATGTATACCATAATACTTCTGGCTAAGCAGTTTTGCAATTAATGATGATAAATTGCTTGTATATGGGCATACATTGAGCATCTTCTACTCACTTACTGATTTTCTTCTTCTTCTGAGTCATCATTGCCTTCAGCAGATGTTTTCAACTGTTGTTCTTATTCAAATATCTTGGGTTCTTAGATAGGTTGCATACAACAAAGATAAAAAGCCACCATGATTTAATGTTATCATGTTGTATAGGACTGGACACATGATAACCACCTGAAATGTTTTCAGGTTATGTACCTCAAAGTACACACAGTAGTGTCCAAACACCTGTACTGAAAGTTTAGTAAACCAAATCCACACTTAAGTTCATTCTTATTCAGCCTATCTGGCTTCACGTGTAGTCCATTAAGGCTAGCATGGTGGTATCATTAGTCCAATTACCAGGAAATATCCCTAATCTGTCCACACGTGTCAAGTACTGCACATACATGTTTTATATTAGCAGTCTGTCATTTGTGCTTCATCTTAGACTCACTCATTAGATGCCCCACTGGAATACCGTTAGAGAGAAGCTTGTGCATGATTACCAACATTTTATCAAGTTTTGGTTATGTACACTGCGATGGAATGGTGCTATAATTTGTAGGATATGGCCATTTACTCAGCACATGGCCTTTCAGCTTGTTGAAGAACACATGTGCTAGGTCATGTAATGTTAGCCATTATCCACAATGGAAGTTTACAAAGTAGTACAGGTATAGTCACTGGACCAGTGGATAAATGAGACATACTACCTCATGTAGCAGTTTCATGGCTGCAGTGTACTATGCACAAATATGTATTGTTTATTTGTTTATATGCATTTGGTAACTGAAATAATCAGAGTGAGCATTTGCCCCTTTTCTGCAGTGCTCCAAGAAGGAAGCTCAATCAATAGTGATAAGATATAGAATAAAAGTATAAAAATACATTTTTGCAAGTTGATATAAAACATTACAAATTCATCATAATTGGTTGGTAAAGCATAACAAATGTAAATGTTTCAAATGAAAATGTTAAAAATGTCGGAAATACATTTTGTATGACATAATATAAAGACATAAAGACTAATAGCAAATTCAACAATTCTGATAAAAATGTTGAGAATACTTAAAATAAGTGTTGTATGACATAATTTTCATAAATGCATGAAAACATCATAATGATTGACTATATGTATAAAAGATGTATGTGCTTAGATTAAATATATGAGAGCTGGCAGTCTGGAACACTCCTACTGAATCAACAAGATGACTCTAAATTATCCCCGAGAAGCATACCCAATGATATACTTACTTTGATTTCTAGTGATATGGAGTTTCTCTGCTCATATGTAGTGCAAACAGGATACACATAATCAGCCCCATTCTCTGTCCATTCAGGTCAAAAATCTAGTTTAACAGGAGCTGTGTGCAATGCATGGTTGGATATCCCTTGCCTCACTTTTTGCATCAGATGGTGGCACCACCTCAGCTATCAGCATATCAGCCTGCAGGGTGTTAGCTGCCAAAAACAGAAGAATTAGTGCTGCATATACTGATCTCATTGTGTCATACTCCAATAGTAGGTTTGCAGGAGGTCCAAATATGTTCACTTATGATTTAAAAAAATAGCTATAACTTTTGGATAATGTTTAGAATTCTACAGTGTTGACATGTGAGCAGTACTTACATATCATCATCTGAGATAATTATTTTGTAATAGCCAAAGCAGAGCAATGTTTGTAACAATTGCATAACACATTGCTGTGGCTATACATTGTTTTGTAATCCATTACATTATAGACTGCATTAGCTAATACTTTGAAGTACAAGGCAATTACAAAATATCAAATAAGCTGAGTCCTGTTTCCTGTCATCAAAATAGTATTGTGTTGTAACTTTTCAACTCAATAAAGCTGTCAGTTTTAAGACATAAATAAAATTTAATGTTAGTGTTAGTTCTGATTTTGCAACGACACAATAAATCTATAATACAAGTATTTTCAAGTTTGGCTGTCAAACATGTTATATGTATTTGTTATGAGATCCAAATGTCACAAAACATTGCCATGAAATACTGGAGTACATAATGTTTCCACCAATATAGTACTATATCTTTCAAACTGTCCCCCCGGATTAAGCAATCCTCCGTGTAACACTAAATAAGTCTTACACGGAAGCTGCAGTTGAATGGTATGACGTCAGTATGCCATGCATATTCATGAGGGCATGCTGACTCTTACTCTAGTCTAACATGGTCCGTGTAGGAAAGTAGGGGGCATGTCCGATTGCCGAGTACTGCAAAGGGACATGCCCCAAGAAGAGTTAGAGTCCTGATAGTAAACACCCACGAGCGAGTCCGCCAAAATGTCAAGAACCACAACACCACACATCCCCACAGACTAAACCCTAGTGAAAGTGTTTAAAAAGTAAAAATAACCATTTCTTTTTTTTTTTATAATTTCCAATATGTTTGCCCGCATTTGCGCTCGTTTGCAAGGGTATGCCCTTCGCTCAACCACAGTTAGCAGATATGACATTGAAAAGCATATAAGATCTACATATGCAAATTAAACAAAGTAGCAATAGTGTAGCAGTAGAGACATTGCCCAAAGAATAGGTAGTCACGGTTCGAGCCCCACAACATCCCCCTCCATTTTTCTTTAAATAAGTATGAAACAATTCCCCGATATATATATATATAAATTTAATTTAAGTAAAATGTAATGAAGTGGCCCATGTATTTGTGAATAAAACCTATATTATGTATATATAAAAAGGATCATAATTACCCGTAGCTTAGCAGCGCTTTAACAAGCTTAATATGAGTGCCCGTAGCTAAGCAGCGCTGTACCTAGCTTAATATGAGTGCCCGTAGCCAAGCAGCACTTTACCCAGATTAAAATGAGTGCCCGTAGCCAAACAGCGCTGAACCCAGCTTAATATGACTGCACATAACTAAATAATGCTTTACGCAGCGTAAGCCGTTTGCGGGGAGCTGCGCAGTGCTCCAACTAGCTTACCGTCGGGCAACGTTGGGCAACGTGTAGCAAAGTCGCCTTTACACAGACCCACCTCCTAGCCTGTCTAGACAGTAGTAAAATAAAAAAAAGCAATGACAAGGGTCGAACCCAGGACACTGTGCACCATAGTCAAAGTACTGAACCACTAAGCCATGACACCTGTACCTAGAAATCCAGTATTACCATACATATAGGAATGAATGAAAATATAACCATGACAAAGCTGGTTTGCTCTTAGCTGAGAAATTTCCAAAATGGCCAATCACAAATAAGTGCGGGAAAACCGGCATATATAAGCTCCATAGGTGGGAATACACACCATAACTGATTGTGGTACCCATTTGCAGTCAGGATGGCAGGTGTCAGAGAGGGAAAATTGCTTTAGAGCGCAAATGTGGGCATTGAGGAGTCCAAATATATGGTTTAGCTCCTAGTCCATCATCATGAAGGCTGACTCATGCAGGGCCACGTTCAATGGGGTGCGTATAAGGCAGAGGCATGGAACCAGTTGGCACATGATCTCAACAGTGACAAAGGCATTCCAAGGACTGGTGAACAGGTCCATCACCACCATGCGGACCTGAAGCGACGTAAGGAGGACCAACTGAACCGATGGATCCAGGAGGCCCATCAAATGCCCAATGCCCCACTACTGAGTAAGTATACATGTAATTAAGTATGTAAGAAATGCTATCCTAGCCTATAGTATGGATAGGTATGTTCCAATATCCCTTCATTTATATTACAGCTGCAGGTGTTCGTTCCGTGAATCGGCAAGCCTATGCTAATAGGCTGGTAAGGCTGCGCCACCAGGCAGGTTAGTAATTATTCCGCTGGTATTATTATAGAATATAAGTGAGACAGCCTGTAAAAGAGTTCAGTGTTGTAACCCAGTAATAAAGGTCAAATAAGCCTAGAATAAAGCTTCTGCTAGTATTCTAAGATCAGATAAGTGATGCAGCCTGAAAATGAGTATTGAAATCCATTAATAAAGAGTAAACAAGTCTCAAATAGAGTTCCCACCTGTATTGTAATATCAGATAACTGCTTCAGCCTGAAAATGAGTGTTCTAATCTATCAATAAAGGACAGACAAGTATTGAATACATCCTTGTATATACTGTCATATGAAATAAGTGAGTCAGCTGGAAAGGATTGTTGTAACCAAGTAATACATTTTAATAAAGCCTAGAATTAAGTACCATCCTGAAATGTAAATATAAAATAAGTGAGAGAGTGTGAAAAAGACCTTGAAGTCTGTAATAAAGGTATACTGCATGCACGACATAATGGAATGAATGAGACAGCCATAACCAAAGAGTGAAATGTTTTAATAAAGTACAATACCTGGACTGTGTCCATCCCACATTTCGGATATGTTGTTGTACCATTGCATTATGGAGATAGTATGGTTGTATGAAATGCTGAACATCCACAGTTATCTAGGCCCATATAAACTGGCTGATGGGAATGCCAGTATGTCAGAAGAATATTTATAGTCCTCAACTGTGTCATGTATAGCATTTACCTGTAAATCCAGTACATGAGCAGCTTGTGCTTGTGATCCCACAAATGTCAGTGTGCTGCTAGAACTGTACGTAACTGTTCAAATGTAGCAGGATGAATACAAATGGAATGTATATTAATGTAGCAGTAACATCTCCATCACCAACATTTGTAAGGTTACAAACAGGAAACTGTACTAATACATGAAGGGGATATATATCTGCATCTAGTAGGAATGTATAGCATATGTATCGGTATTTTAAGTTGTCAATGTAATGTTTTATCACCCTACTTTATGTTCAGAAATGATGCTATCCCACACCAAACTGGGTATGTGTATTCACAATTAATTCCTATGGACATTTGTCTTGTTGGTTTATACATATTTGCATGTACGTTGATGCATGTGCCCTGTTCACATATCCAAACCTGATGGCCTGTTGCCACCAATCAACCCTGCATGCTGTTGGAATGTCCACTGTTGTCCTAAATATGCATGTGTTATGCTTGCTGTTCAACTTTTCGAATCCATGTGTGTTTGGTGAATGGGAATACTAATGCATGCTGTTACAACTAATTTGGAATGGTGTTGTTTGTTACTAACACAAAATGCCATTAAATACTGCTAAACATAGGACAACTGGGAAGGTGGGTGCCAGCGGACCCACCTCTCCCACCTCAGCTGGCGAGTGAACCTGGCACCAGTGCCCAGGCCGGGACCTCCTCCTCTGGTGGCCCTGTGCCACCTTCGGGTGGAAGCGCTGCAGGGGATAGAGCTCACCCCCCTCTGCAAGCGTGGCCGGAGGAGAGCCTCCACTCACCCTCCAAAGGGTCCGGTCTGTGGTGCGTAGAGAGATCAGGTGTTCCATGACTGATCCCCTACGCCAGCTTGAGGCAAGAGTGGCGCAACTCATGGGTGTGCCTGCCCATCCTATCCAGCCCCCAGCACAGCCCCAGCTTGGGCTGTGAAGGTGCACTGGTAACTGCCCATGGGTGGGGATCTCAGTTCCACTGTTGCCATCTGTGGGCTCATGGGCTTGCGATATCCAAACATCCGCCCCCATCAATTGTGTTTACCCCCCCACATGTGTCATACTCCACCCCTGTATGCATCTTGTTTGTCTTGTCTGTTAACCTCCCCAACCTACCTCCCCAAATATACCTACTTCCTGTACCTCACATTCCACTCTCACCTGAAAAAAAAAAAAAAAGGGCACTCTGTTCTCACAAAAAAATTACGCCCCATACATAGTTGCCCATTTCGCACACATGTCTACTGGATATGTAACCTGATAATTACAATTGGCTCTACAACATACTTTGTTGTCCTCACTCCTCTCTCAGGGGTGGAAGGTTTCAAATCTCACTCTAAATTTCTAACATATGCACAGCTGTTGCTGGTAAAGAATTGGGCAGATATGGACCTTCCCTACATCCTTCCTGCACATCCCGAGCTTGTTTTCCTACTGTCCTACCCTCTTTGTGCCCCCTTTTTCACCACTTTCCTATTTCCCCATTTTCTTTTCTTTAAAAGAAAATAGCACGGGTGTTAGCGGGAGTAAACACTTTTAAGCAATTGTAAACATGTGTGCGCTTGTGTGCACTTAGCTAAGTGTAAATAAGTGTAGCTAAGCATCTCGCAAACTCACGCAAACCCGCTTACAACTGCTTAAAAGTGCCTTAGTCACTCTGTATGACAAGGCCTGTAGTCTGCTCATCAGCAAAACAAAATACCCCTGTCAGTCTCGAACAGCGGACCTTGGACACACTAGACTGCATGGATTACCACTGGGCCACAACAGATATACAATAACTTGGTGCTGTAATAAATATATCATGCATTACTGTGAATGAATGTAAAGGGAAAATAGGAATGCCATAACACAAATCTTGTCCTGTGGGTCTTTACCAACAGGTTATGTGGAATGTTATGATTTGACTATTTTGATGTGATATAAGGATTTTAGTAACGCTTTACCCAGCTAAATACAGTTGCCCAGACTTTGGCAATGCTTTACGTGAGTGCGTGAGTGTGAGCTTGTGTGCGCTTAGCTAAGCATCTCTAAGCACTGCGCAAACTCGCGCTAACCCACTTGCAACTGCTTAAAAGTGCCTTAGTCACTCTGTATGACAAGGCCCTTGTACTGCTCAGCAGCAAAATAAAATATCCTTGTCAGTCTAAAACCTCACACCTTGGACTCACCAGTCTGCATGACATACCACTAAGCCACAGCAGATATACAATAACTTGGTGCTGCAAGAAATATAACATGCATTAAAAGGAGTGAATGTAAAGGGAAAATATGAAAGCCATAGCAATACATTTCAAGAAAGAAATGTAACATGCATTACAAGGAGTGAATGTAAAGGGAAACTATGAAAGCCAGAGCAATACATTTTAAGACAGACAGAAATATAACATGCATTAAAAGGAGTGAATGTAAAGGGAAAATACGAAAGCCAGAGCAATACATTTCAAGACAGAAATATAACATGCATTAAAAGGAGTGAATGTAAAGGTGAAATACGAAAGCCAGAGCAATACATTTCAAGAAAGAAATGTAACATGTATTACAAGGAGTGAATGTAAAGGGAAACTATGAAAGCCAGAGCAATACATTTCAAGACAGACAGAAATATAACATGCATTAAAAGGACTGAATGTGAAGGGAATATAGGAAAGCCAGAGCAATACATTGGAATAACCACTGTTGTATGCTAGTTAATTTCCTAATTCCAAAACAAAATTACATACTCCCATGTATCCAGTGTTAGCATTAGGAGGTGTGAGTAAACTGACACACTGAGAAGAGTGTACTGGAAGAAGCAACAGTCAGGTTTCAGTACAACATGCATTTCACTGTCTACAACCCAGCTTCAGATATGAGACATATACCAACCTTCTGACTCACACAACAGTGTCCAGAGCAAACAAGCATGGTCCCCACCTTGCAAAACTGAAAGGCCTACGCCTATCTAACCTATCATTTTATAGCAGTGTCCTGAAATCACAGTGAGAACTGCAATTAGCACACAGCAGGCTGCATGCAATTACTAAATGGTGGGCACCAATTGGTGCAGAGGCCATCACATGCACATGTGCAGGTACCTACAAAAGCAGCATGTACTTGCTGTCCACACATGAAATTATATCATTGCAGCATATGGAGAGAGAGAGCAAGCAAGCAAGCAAGTGAGACAGACAAGAAAATAAACAAACAAACAAACAGAGGTGTTTGTAGACACCAAAAAAAAAAATATTTAAAAAGAAAAATAAATGTCAACAGGTACAACAGACAGGGGTAAGAAATACAAAGGTAAGGTATGTAACAGATATGTATTTGGTGGGATGTGAATGATGTGTATGAAGGGTACTGTACATACTGTGAACCCTCCATATGTGTGCGCAGTCCATATCTATATGTAAATGCAGATGTGCATAGGGCAAGGTACATACTGCAACTGTTAGTGAAGGCTAGACATAAATATGTAGTTGAAGGTTGCTATGTGCACATATCTATGTAGGTTGTAGTGTGTGGCATTGAAAACAGCAAGCAGTGCAGGTATATGTCATGTGGTGGTTAAATGCTGTGGGACTGAGACAGTGAAGCCTGCTACAGCTATATGGCCTGAGGACAGCAAAATGCATTCTACACAACACTGTGCAATATTTTTACAAAATTGTATGTCTCACAACGGTTTAATGATTCATATTCCCACCATGAAAGGTGGCCAGTATATGTGCCTATATGTGCATGTATATGTACAGCAATGGATGTTTACAAGTATATGTATATATACCTGTATATATGTATATATAAAAACACACACACACACACACACACACATATATATATATATATATATATATATATATATATATATATATATATATATATATAGAGAGAGAGAGAGAGAGAGAGAGAGAGAGAGAGAGATATATATATATATATATATATATATATATATATATATATATATATATATATATATATAGAGAGAGAGAGAGAGTGAGAGAGGGAGACACAGGGTCAGATGTACTGCAACAGATGCCTGGTGACCAATGCATTGACTGAACACCAGTACCATACCCCATTCCAAAACACTTTACACACTAACTGCCAGATAGGTGGTTGCCTGCCCAACACTGAAGATGTCAGAAGGGAACAAGTGACATGGTGTACAGTAGCCTCCTCTCTGATAATCACAGCTCTACACTAGCCTTGTAATCCCTCTACGTGGTACGTGTCATCACAAAAGGTGTGCCATCTAGGGAAATATAAGTCAGTGTACCCCCTACTCCTCACAATGCCCCATGTGGTATGTACCTCACATGACAACCACAGCAAGTGGAAAGGCCACAGACATACCTAACAAAGAGTGACACTGCCCCAAACACATGCCTTATGCAGACTGACTCACAAAACCACAGCTAGAGTGCATTGCATACATCATACACAGAGGTTACCACTGCCAGACATACAGAGGTATGTCACACCCATAGCAGTCAGCCAACCACCATGACAACACCTCACAATCCCTCTGGGCTACATGACCTAGGGCCCTAATCCATGTCAATGCACTGAACAACACATTCTGGAGGTACAGGTTCCTATACACAAATATGCCATACTCTGGACTAAACTACCCAGCATTAATAAACATGGCTCATCATTAGTAGATGTCATACATACCCCTGATGAATGTTATGGAGATAGGTAATATGCCTTGTGAGTCACCTGTGTGTATCTGTTTGACAGGAGCAAGTGTAATCACATTACATGTGTGTTAAATGGAAGGGCAGCATATGGCTAGGCTGCTGTAGGCCCCAGCCCAGAAGTGTAGTACCCACCTATGACACAATGCGCACACACATGTACTCAGTGCAATACCACCTATGTGAGGTGGAATGAGTGTGATACTGACTGTGTGCAAGGTCTGTAAAGGTGTGATAGCTTAGCATAAGGTTGTGTCTGTCATGGTAGTTTGTGTCCTAGGTGTGAGGGCAGAGAAAGATGTGTCAGTTATTGGGATGCAGGCATAGTAGGATGGCATATGTTGTGACATAGTACCTTGTGTACGACTGTAGTGTCCCATTGTAGGCTGTAGCAGTACATGTATGCTCATTAAGTGGTACTGCTTGTGAATCCAGGTCACATATGAACTGTTGTACTACCTGAAGCTGTAGGCCTATACACCACAGTATGGTGTATGTTCACATTCCCTGGTATCACTGTCTTGTGTATTTCCTGTAGTCTGCACAGATTACATTCCTCAGGCATAGGTATCTGTAAGTAGGGGCACACAGTACTATAAGGTACACAGGTAATGCTCATCTGTGTTGGCATACAGTTGTATGTTTGACTAATGTATGTGTAATGATGCCTGTACCATGGCTACAATCACATGTGTGTTACAGGGTATGTGTGTACCTAGCAACATGTATACTCTGTTACAGCAGTATGCCAGCTATATTAACAACCGTGCACATATGTTAGGTAGGGGTATAGCATCAAAGACTAGGGTGGTTTACTGTTAATACTGTAACTGTACATTACAGTCATTGCATTGGATGACAATATTCGTCATGCATTAGCTTGATATATACCCCCAGTGTGAGGTTGTGCATTGTATCCAATACAGTGTGTCAAGTACTGGTGTATACTGGTTTGTTGTATGGAGTGCAGTAGCCACTGTCAGGCAATTGTGGGCTGAGCACTGAGAAGTGGTATTGAAGGTGTGTATCCTCTGATAGGCAGACAGATGCTATATCTGGCAGTTAAGTGATATCTGTACTTCATAATATTAAGTGTGCCACATGACTTGCTCACACATATTGTTTAATTGTCTTCCAGGGTTATGGCTCATCGCTGCAATCCTGTGTATACAGCTAGAGAGGAGGAGGTCATACAGGCCAGCCTGTATCAAAAGTATACACGGCTTTTTTCCAGGGCCAGCCAGCACCAGCATGAGCAAGCTGCACTGTGGCAAGATCTTGTTCGCCGGGTAAATGACATAGGCATGCATAACCGGACATATGAGCAGGTACGCCATCACTGCAGTGATTTAATCAGACATGTCTGGCAGCATGCATCTGATATCCATAGGCAACAGCTTGCCACAGGTGGTGAGGCGCCCATACATCCCCCCCTCACCAGAGTGGAGGAGCTGCTCCTAAGCGTGGTGGCTCCTGGCCTACAGCAGCAGCAACAAGATGCATGTGTCATCATGGAGGCCAGAGCTACCCAGCAGGATGACATGGAGCATGCAGGTAATATGCCCTAGCTGTAGACTATTGTTACCTGTATTGTCAGAATATGCTTATGTGAGAAGTGTACTGTGTGTTTAGCAGTTGTGCTGCCTCTCGTGTGCAATACTGATATTTGGAATAGTATCTCCACACCTGTGACTGTTGACATTTGTTCCACTGTAGATTAGCGCACTCACTCACGGCAGCAATGCCACAGTTGTGGCCACTGATAAACTGTGTCATATTCTTGTAGGTCCCTCTGGTGTGACAGCAGGGCAGACGGTACATGCTGGTGAGTGTGTTAACACTTTAATAATGGTAATGAAATGTGCATGTCATAGGTGAGGTGTAGGCCATGTACACGTAACAAACCTACGCATAATGCATGCTGTCCATGTTTGCTGTGAGACATGAATCATCACATTAAAGTCAGTAGCTGCCTCAAGCACATACACTGCACAGTGCAGCAGACCCAAGTGTGGCAGCACTGTACTGCACCTTAAATATGCATAGTTGCTACAGCTGTACACAACAGAACACATTTATCATATGCAGTACATGAAAACATGCTATACTCATAGCAGTCATTGCTTTGCACCTCAATGTTGTGCGTGTGCAAACATATGCACCTATACACAATATGCATAGTATGTTGTGTGTGTGCTTACATATGCCAGTATACACAATATGCACAGCAGTTGCCATCCAAACAAAGTATTACATATATGTCCTGGAATGCTGGTGGGTGTATAAGTCACTTGACACACATTGGGTTGTGTCCATGTACAAATTGTGTTCCAGGGTGTAGCCAATCACTGAACAACGGCACAGTTGCAACAAAGCCATGTATACTGCTGAACAACGACACAGTTGCAACAAAGCCATGTATACTGCCATTACATTGGGGCATCTACACTAGCACTGTATGGTCTTGTGCAACACATATTCTGCATGCTGACATGTGTGTGGTGACTGTTTACCTTGTGATACTGACACCCACCTTCACCCACTATAGAGTATGTGTTGGATTGCTGGTGTGTGTATGTGCTGTAGTGAAGAGTGTATTACTATTCATGTGTGCATGTGTGCATGTGTGCATGTGTGCATGTGTGCATGTATGCATGTGTGCATCTGTGCATCTGTGCATGTGTTCATGTGTAGACCATAAAGTTTGTTTCCTGTCTTCTTCTCACAGGTGCTGAGTTAGGGCTGGCCGAATGCAGCAGCGAACCTGAAGCCACTGCCATGAATAGTGCTGATGATGAGACATGTATTTTGACACAGGGAGGTTTGACAGGGTCTGTCGTTGGTCCACCAATCTACAGTACACAAAGTTCAACCCCATCTATGCGCACACTCATACTGCCAATGCATCCCTCACCACCAATGAACATAGGCGAGGGACAGCATACAGTTGGCACTTACCAGGAGAGTGTGGTATCCATGGCACTTGCATCCCCTTACAGCAGCCGTAGCCATATTCCTGGTATGGTACCACATAGGCGGAGGTCCAGGGGTTCTCGGGGGAGCACCGCTGGTCATATTGCCCCTGGCAGGCGTGCCCTCACTGGTCTCATGACATCCAGTATGTTCCGGGCTGTAATGCAGGCTCAGGCACGTATGGAACGGTACACCAGGCAGGGACTTAGGGGGCAGAGGGCACATTACACCGCTATCAATGAAAGCATCTGTGACCTTGCCAGTGCCATCCGGACTTACACTGAGGTCATTGATAGACGTTGGAGGGAGACAATAGATGCTCTCCACAATATGTCATCCATGAGCCAGGACTGTGCGGGAAGGTTGTGGCGTCGACGTGGATGCAAGCCAGCAACAGCAACAGTGGGCAGTGGTCGCGGATGGCCCCCAGGTCACAGCTGCTCCCGTAGTGGCAGTATCAGCCCCAGCAATGCTGGGGCTGGCCTGTCCATTGCCCATTCCAGTAGACCACGTGCACATGGCTCTGGCCATTCCCAGTAGGGACATGGGTCCAGTTGTCCCACCTCTGCCTCTGAGGACAGTACCCAGTCAGGGTTGGAACCAATACTGTCCTTAGCACCCCTGCCAGGCACAGGTACTGTGTCCATGGCCGGAGACAGTAATCTGTACGGCCTAGCAGGTACAGTCTGTGGCTGTCCCACAAACTACTGTATATGGCAGCCACATGGTGGAGCTGTTTGCATGCAGACACACACACATTAACAAATAACTAGGGCTCACACATACACACACACATTACATCAACATTGGCCCATGCTGTACTGTTGTCCCACACACACACACACACACACACACACACACACACACACACACACACACACACACACACACACACACACACACACACACACACACACACACACACACACACACACATACACGCACACACACACACAGACATGTCGACTAGATGGGTCAATGTCAGGCTCTGGCAAACAACAAAACACCCTGTGCATATGATGATACCTATGTCGCCTCCTGTCATCTGTAACATTGATGGAGGAGCAGGCTAACATGGTGCTGATGCACAGGGTGACACTATAGCAGTATAGCAATATTAGCAAGTTGTCAACAGGAAAGTGTAATGACATCCTTGTAGGTATATCTCAGCAGACATTATTCATCAAAGCTCTGATTGTCAATGTAGCATTGTTTACACCACTGTTAGGTCTGACTATGTATTGTCCACCCATGTGCCACTTGGCTGACATGTAATGTGTTGCCAGCATGTGTTAGTGAATGGACAGTATGTGTATGATGTGTGCAGTACAGATTAGCAAGTGTACATCTGTGAACATGGTGGGTGTGCACTGTCTGTATGTACGTGCATAGTAGACACATGGGACATGTGGCATACCCTGTTGTACACATAGTGAACATGTCACAGTATCTTTCAATTGCCAGTATGCATTTTACTACAGTTATGTACTAACATGGATAGACATGTGTGTATGACATGGGTAGACACCATGCTGTGGGTGATACTGTTAGTATCTGTCAATGATTTGCAGTCTGGTAGTATACGTAACCTCAACAGCATGACTATAAGCAATCATTGGATGTTGTCCTGACAAATGACACACAGTCATAGGGAACTCAGTAACAGTTGTATCCTTCCAGTGCTACACTATAACACTAACCAGTAGTAATTACCGGCACCCATTCCTGTGTCCACACCTGTTTGGCATATAGCCCCCTTCGGTACATGCAAACACACTAGGGATGTGTCCATCCACATCTGGTAATGCATGCAGTGGCCTACAATCCATTCCCTGGATGGGACACATATCCTACACAAGGGTATCATACAGACAGATGCCTGTCATGTGATACATGCTGTATAACTGTAAGCCGACTATGGCATAGTCATCCACATGTACTATACTTCCTATCCCATCAATACCACATTTGTGGTAGCCCTAAACATGTATATTGGGTACCAATGTGTACATACAGCCTCATGATATGTCATGTGTCCCTTGGTATCCACATATCCATAGGTATTGTGGCATCCCAAGGTGTGTCACATGACACATTGGAGGCCTGGATGCATATACACAAGGCGGTTGTACACCTATAAAGACTGTCCATTATTGGCAGTCATGGTTGTGTATGAACATGCCTGACATATACCCCAGGCATATACCCTCACTCACACTACTGTAAAGTAACTGTCATGGGTGTGTGTGGCACAGATGACCTTGGCCACGGATCACGACAGTGGATGGGCCTGTCACATACATACATATGTGACCTACGATCTGAGAAGCTGCGGCACAACCTGTCAATGGCAACAAATGTATTCATGTAGTATGCAGGCTTCACACCTATGTACTGATTAAGGGAACATGTACACATATATATTTGCAACGCATATACCTGATGTGTGCAATGCACTTACTGTTGTAATCATAATATGCCATAACATAGTAAAAGCCAGACCCACACTGCATTTACCAAGAGTGACACACACACAGTCAGCACTTGCAGGATTCAAACCCCTATCTAACTAGGTTATGATACTAGAGAGAGAGAGAGACGCATTAGCGCAGTCCGCTATTTGCTTTATTGGGTGGTTGCTTTTCTCCGTCTGTATTTCTAGGGTGCTGACATCATCAGTCTTTCCAAAGAGGAATGCATATCTGTAGTGTGTTTTCCCAGTCTTCAAAAAGGCCACTTCTTTCATAGAGAATTGCACACACATACACCCCCCACACACAAACACAGTCAGCATTTGCAGGATTCAAACCCCTACCTAACTAGGTTATAATACTAGAGAAAGACACATTAGCACAGCATGTTATTTGCTTTACTGAGTGGTTTCCCATCTCTGTCTGTATTTCTAGGGTGCTGACATCATCAGTCTTTCCAAACAGGAATGTACATCTGTAGTGTGTTTTCCCAGTCTTTAAAAAGGCCACTCCTAGCCACTCCTTTCATAGAGAATTGCACACACCCCCTACACACAGTCAGTGTTTGCAGAATTCAAACCCCTACCTAACTTATGATACTACAGAGAGACGCATTAGCATGGCATGCTATTTGCTTTACTGGGTGGTTTCTCTTCTCCATCTGTATTTCTATAGTGCTGACATCATCAGTCATTCCAAAGAGGAATGTACATCTGTAGTGTGTTTTCCCAGTCTTCAAAAAGGCCACTCCTTTCATAGAGAATTGCACACACCCTTCACACACAAACACACAGCGTTTGCAGGATTCAAACCCATACCTAACTAGGTTATGATACTACAGAGAAACGCATTAGCATGGCTCGCTATTTGTTTTACTGGGTGGTTTTCCTTCTCTGTCTGTATTTCTAGGGTGTTGACATCATCAGACTGGACATGGCAATGTGTGTACACTTTGTCTTATGCGATTCCAGGAATGGTCCATGTGGGTCGTCAGGTGTCAACAGCTGGAACAGGAACTCATAATCCTTACCTTGTGTGATCTATCTGTGGACACATCAACATTCCTTCATATGTCAACACATATTTATGCACAGCTTGTTGGTTTTGTGGCTACTACATGTGTTTGGGATGTTGATAAAGGGCTATTCAAAGTGTATGCGAGACATGTGTAGCTGTGTTCAGTGATGTATGTCCTGTGTGGCTGCCTTGCAAACAGTCTAGCATGTTTGGGAACCATAATTCTCACATGAACATACCACGGTTAGTAGGGTTGTGTGTATCTCAGCTTCCAATAGCTTGGTTTATGACTTCAACCATGATGGACTCCATGGCTTGCAGATCATACTTTATAGGCATACTGGACTGTACATCCCATGGTGTGCTGTGCACCAACACTTGTGTGGAGTGCCATATGTTGCTGTAACACATTAAACGGTTCCGCATCCTGTGTAGGGGGGGAGGTTCAGCTGACTGTTCAGGTGCAGGATCTGTTTGTTCTGTAGTTTATGCATGACACATATTGGTAATCAATGTAGTCCACTTGATGCCATGCTTTTAGCATTGGGGGTAGCTGTTCTTCCATTCTACATGTGATATCCTGGTATGATGATATGGACTGTCGTCGGTGGGAGGTGGGTATGTATATATGGGCCTGTCTGTCAGGATGTCAGCATTGTCAGTCAGGTACAGTTGACCCTGACTCATGAAATATATGTGTGTACATTGCTATATATGACATAGCTGTTGGAGGTGTCATGATTCAGTCTGGACTCCTTCTCAGCTACTCTTTACAGAACACCAACAAACCTGAGCACTAATCCCTGATATACTCCTTTACACACTTAACACCCTACAGATCCTTTGCCATATGGCTACAGAGTATGTCCTGATGATATCCAGGCATGTCCAGGGGTTGGCTTTTTGTGCACTCTCCAGTCCAGCTGGTGAATATTGTGATGTAGACACAATGTCACGTCTGCCTCATGTACACAGGCAAGACTTTCCTCCTCACAACAAACCCAGATATATGTGTGAGATGCACCTATAGAGACATACAGGGTGCTGAACTCTCTTAACCCATGACTGGCATAGTCTATCAGGTGGTGAAGATAACCACACACACCACATATCAGTTTCACATATCCTCTGGCGACAGCACTCAAACCACATTATCACACATACACATACTCGGATGCTGTAAATGAACTCTGCCTAAGCAGCAGAGACCTCCACATCAGGCACACACACAACTGCTACCCCACTACAATTCCCACATCTCACATAGTTCACAATGTCAGGGTGCCACACAGTCACTTGCCTTCGGGCTACACAACGCACATAATACAGTTGTGATAGGTGACACTTATTGTCAGACACACTGATGTACCACTCACCAGCCCATACAAGGGAATAGTCCCTTTGTGCTGTCTGTCATGTGTCAGGATCTGCCACATAACACATGCAGTCAGGTCACTACAAAGCAAGTACAGGACTGGCACCATCATTCTCCATGCTGGTGCGTAAAACCTCAGATGTTACTCCCTGGACCACATGACATGGTACATGGAGGAACAGTGTCATGATGTAGCCCAGGCCAGTATGACCCTGACCTTGTCTAGCATCTTACACCCACCAAGCATGATATCACAGTATACAGACAAACATATCACATTTAACACTTGGCTAACAGATTGGTGTCATTCATAGGGGATACAGTGTCTGTAAGCCTGTGGTGACATGCTCAACATGCCACATAGCTTCACTATGGACAGCTTGCACCTGTCACCCTTGGATCTTTGAATGCTGGCTAAGGCTCTTGCTACCACCATAGTGCATTTGTTGAGCAGGGCTCAAAAGACAAACCCACCTACATAGACATTGCAGGTTAAATAACACTAAGGGTAATGTTGCTCAACACCAGATATGTTACCCTCATATTGTGGCCACTCAGGACTCTCCTCAGTATGGGGGATAGCAATATATGTGCACTAACAGACACCTAGTTCAGGGTCACATATGCACACCGGCACTACCAGGTTATGTTTCATATCATGCTTTCTGACCACAGGACTTGGAACGGACAACACAACTAGGGCGTGTATCCATATACATCACAGATACACACACCTCCGGGTTTGTGGCACTGCACTAAGCATCACAGACCATACATATACAACTACCATTGTTCGAAACTCCTTTTCCATTTGTTGCCTACTACAGACCACCCTCCCATACTCAGGAACCACACTCGGCTTTCCTGGGAACAGTGGGGGATATGATGGTCTCCACAAACACCATTATATTGGGTGACATCAGATACATGAATATTGACAGGGGATACTACTCAAGCCGCAACAACCTCGCCCTACAGTCGCTACAATTTGTACATTCATATACTATGGCACAACCAGTCACCACAGCCACAAGGGGGAATACATATTGGACATGATCATCACCGACATGGGGACTCTATGTTACACACCAGCAATATACCCCTCATTGGTAAGTTCGGAACATACAGCTATCTCAGTGGACATACATATACACTCCACACACCCATCCTGGGTAATCTTGGTGAACTTCTGATGAGCCAACGTCTCACTTCACCAAAGCAAGGTGGTGTCCTTCAGAGACCTTGAGATGGTGTGAAATACAGCTCCGACTGCTGAATCCTTTACATACACATTCTATGGACTCCTAGTGGACTACATGGATTGTGCTACCCCAAATAACAACAAGACTAACTCCTCCAATGGCAGGGGAACTGTCTGGTAGACTCCAGCCATTAATGAGCTGTACAATGTCAGGAGGAAGCTACTACATGATAGAGCACAATCCCAGATGGGGAAAGCATCTGTGATCTGTACTAGCAGATAGCTATGATCACTCATGTACTTATCTAAGGTCTTCTTCTCACGGACAATTGCACCAGACAAGTAGGACTATCACAAGGCCTTCGTCTGTTATGTCAGGAACCTGGGTGGACACTTACTGATATCCTGTGAGTTACAGCATACTGACTACACTTACCCTGAACCCACTGGCATAGCCAACATCCTGGCAAACAGGTTCAGTGCAGATGTCTCCGCCCATCCCCCTTAGGGAGCAACTACTCATCCCAACAGAGTGTAACCTCCCTGACACCACACAGTAACAGGTGAATGCTGCCCTCTCCAAAGCATACATTACAGCATCAATGTGACCAGTTGGTGTCCCGACCTGCATCTTACACGAGCTTCATGACAGACGTAACCCTCACATTACATTACTGTGCAATATTGGAGTTACTACAGGATATGTACCCATGGAATGACATACAGCGACACTGTTCCCACTCCACATAGTTGGTGCCAGAATGGAACACAGACAATATTGCCCTATAAGCCTAACTATCCTGTTATGCAAAGCTATGGAGTGTATTGTCATGGGACTCTTACATATAGACATCAGGAAACTACAGACACTGTGTCCTACACATTTCAGCATTGTTGTGGGCAGATCTTGCCTCTTGAACATGTTTGTATTCTTTTGACAGTTAACAGGTCCATCAACATAGGGACAGTTGTACACGCAGCCTACCTGAAGCTTGCTAAACCCTTCCACACAATAACTCAGTGGGCCATTATGCATTGGCTTACCAGAATCGATATGGACACATATCTCACATGATGGATTGCTACTTGGATCAAGGATAGCACCCACATGGTCAGAATTGCAGGTGCAATGTCTGACTATACACCAGTTACACGTGGCATCCCACACGGCTCAGTCCTGGGACCTCTCTTGTTCAGTATATATTTGTCTGACCTACAGGCTACCACAGGGGGAATATGGCTGACCTTATTCACACTTGACTGCAAACTGGGTGCCATGATCACCTCTCCAGCTGCCACATGCATATCCCAACAGGGTCTTTCAGAGATGGATGACTGGTGCCTGAGCCATGGCCTACAGCTAAATGCCATTAGTTGCATAGTCATCCCCTTTGGGAATAACAACATGCCCACACATTAACACATAGGTAGTACTCCATTACATATGGTAGGTGTTGTTAGGTGATTGGGGACATGACTTGTTCATTCTGTCACCTTTGACATTCACGTTGCCACAGTGGTTGGACAGACCTTCTATATAAGCAACCTTATCCCATATGGTTTCACATCTAGATCGAGTGATGTCATTGTGTCCCTATACTAATAACAACCGTGCTTGGTTACAATGCCACCTTTGGGGTGTACCTTACCCAACACCTGCAGCAACTGTACTGGCCACAGATACCCAAGCAACAGCCACCCCTCAACAATACCCATGAATCACATATCTCACAAAATTAGTGTGCCTCACGGTCACAGACCTTAAGGCCAAACAACACACCAAATACAGTTGTTAGAGGGGACTCTATTGTCTGGCACACTGATGTCCCACTCAACTGACTGAACAAGGAGAAGGTCACTGTAAGCTGCCTGTCAGGTGGCAGGATCCACCACATAATGCAAGTACTCAGGTCACTCCAAAGCAGGTACAAGTATGACTCTGTCATTGTTCATGCAGGTGTGAATGACATGAGACGTACCTCCCTGGACTACAAGACATGAGACATACAGCAGCTCTCTGATCATGTAGCCCAGGCTGATATGACCCTGACCTTGGGTAGCATCTTGCCCTCACCAAAAATGATGCCAGATATACAGACAAAATGATCAGTTTAAACAATTGTCTAAAGTATTGGTGTCATTCAATGGGGATCCAGTGTCTGTCAGCCTGGGATGAAATGCCTGACAAGCCACATCACCCTTAGGCTTTCGTATACTGGCCATGCCTCTTGCCACCCCCATAGTGCATTTTTTAGGTGAGGCTCAAAGGACATACACACCTCCATTGACAACCCAAGGTAATGCTACTCAATGGCAGACGTCTACACCTCAAGATGCACGCACTTGAGGCTCTCCTCAGTATGGAGAATATCGATGTTTGTGCAGTAACAGAAACCTGGTTCAAGGCTCCTGAGAGCACCCCAGCACTACCAGGTTATATCTCATACCATGTGTTTCACACACAAAACTCTGACCGAAGCACAAAAGGAGGGGTAGTATCTATATTCATCAAAGATACCTACACCTCCAGGTTAGTGGCACTGCACGAAGCATCAAAAACCATCCATGTGCAACTAACAGTGGGCCAAACTGCATTTCAGTTTGTAGCCTGCTACAGAACACCCTCCCTATTACAGGAACCCAACTTGGCATTCCTGAGAACACTGGAGAATATCAATGTCTCTCCTACAACTATGTTATTGGGTGACTTCAACTACCCAAACATTGACTGCAACAACTACTCATGCCCAAACACACTCGCCCAACAGTTCCTTGAAGTTATAAACTGCAATGCGATGGAACAACTGGTCACCACTCCCACAAGAGGGAACAACATATTGGACCTGGTCATCACCAACATGGGGACTCTATGTTTCACACCAGAGGTAAACCCCTCATTGGTAAGATCAGACCATTAACAAATTTCCATGGACATCCATATCCCGTCCAGACCCCAAGCCAAGGAAATCACTGTACAGAATTTCTCAAACGCCACCTTTGCACTTCTCAAGACTGAGGTGGAATCCTTCAAAGCCCACAGGCCAGAGGATAACAGGCCAATCCACAGAATCCTTTACAAATGCATTCTATGAGCACCTGTAGGAATGCATGGATCGTGCTATCCCAAATAAAACGAAGCCTCACTCCTCCAAAAATAGGAGACCTGTTTGGTCGATCCCGGCCATAAATAAGCTATACAACAGAAGGAGGAAGCTACTATATGACAGAGCAAAATACCAAAAATGGAAGCCATCTCTGATCAGTATTTGCAAGAAACTTCAATACCTCATAAAATCATCAAAGGCCAGTTTCCAAAGGGAAATTGCCCTAGACACTAAAGATAATCACAAGTCCTTCTTTAGTTATGTCCATAATATGGGTGGAAACTTCCAGATATGCTCTGAATTGTTGCATAATGGTACAAAATATACCGGAACTACAGACAGCCAACATCCTGGCAGACAGATTCAGCACAAACCTCTCCCCCCTTCACCCACAAAGGAACAAATGTCTATCCCAACTGAATGTAACCTCCCTGACATCACAGATGCACAGGTGAAAACTGCCCTCGCCAAATTTGAAAACACAGCAGCTATGGGACCGGACGGTATCCTAGGCTGTGTCTTACACAAGCTCCAAGAAGAACTGACAGTGGGCCAAACTGCATTTCAGTTTGTAGCCTGCTACAGAACACCCTCCCTATTACAGGAACCCAACTTGGCATTCCTGAGAACACTGGAGAATATCAATGTCTCTCCTACAACTATGTTCAAACTTAGCCTTACTACAGGATATGTACTCGAATAATGGCATACAGCTACAGTGGTTCCACTCCACAAAGGTGGTGCCACAACAGACCCTGGGAACTATCACCCCATAAGCCTGACTAGTCTGGTCTGTACAGCTATGGAGCGTATTATCATGGAACTCATAAACAAAGACATTGGGAGCCTCCAGACACTGGACCCTACCCAATTTGGCTTTGTTAAGGGCAGATCTTGCCTCTTAAACCTAGTTGATTTCTTTGAAACAGTTACCAAAGCTATGGATGAGGGCAAGGTAGTCCACACAGCCTACCTGGACCTCGCAAAAACGTTCAATACAATACCCCACTCGGATATCATACATAAGCTTAACAGCTTAAATATCAACCCCTATATCACAAGATGGGTTGCAAACTGGCTCAAGGATGGAACCCACATTGTCAGAATCGCAGGTGCCATGTCCAAATACAAACCAGTTACAAGTGGCATCCCACAGGGCTCAGTTCTGGGACCTCTCTGGTTCAGTATATACTGCTCTGAGGTTCAGGCCAACATGGGGGCATTATGGCTGACAAGGTTCATAGATGACTGCAAACTGGGGGCCATAATCGACTCTCCAGCTAACACAAGCATCCTCCAGAAGGGTCTCACAGAGATGGATGTTTGCTGCCAGAGCCACAATCTCGAGCTACATGCTAAAAAGTGCATAGTCATCCCCTTTGTGAAAAACAAGGTGCACACAAATTACCACATACGTGGTAATCCATTAAGTACAGAAGTAGTAACTTGAGATTTGTGGACCAATGTAGATAGTAATCTCTCCTTTGATAATCACATTGCCAAAGTGGTTACAAACACCTTCTATATATGCCACCTTATCATGATCGGGTTTGCATCTACATCAAGTGAGGTCATTGTGCCCCTGTACTCATCAGTCATCAGCACCATATTTGAATACAATGGCCCTTTTGGGATGTACCTTACCCGACACCTGCAGCACCTGGAGAGACCCAAAAGTACCTCACCAAGAGGATCATGAGCTACAAACAGATGTCATATGCAGCTCAACTAAGGAAACTCCAGCTTTACTCAGTTGCTTATCACCTACTCAGAGGCAATTTATGCCTGACATACAAAGCCATGTCAAAGCCCAAATTAATGGACATGCTCCACCTCAAAAATCCAAGTCCCTTAGAGATACACGCTCCAGGGACTTAAACCTCAGCACAGGAATAAAAAGGACATGCTGGAGGGACAGATTCATTTCCCAGAGGCTCCCCTCACTCTAGAATAGAATCCCAATTCATATTAGACATAGCCCCTCTTCAAGCCAAATCTGGACACATGGATGGGAAATCACAAATTCACCCCTGGGATCTCTTCTGTGTCCCTGCTAGACAGAGGCACAGTAGCCTAAATGTACATGGGCTATCTTGTGTGACCTACTATTCACTGGCACAGTGTAGTACTCTGACAGGGCTGCAAAAGCCAAACACACTCTGGCTAGGCTTGTATATACCCTAGGGCAGATAGCCTACTATCGACCTCTGAACCTATGCTTCTGCTCGGGATGCACAATATTTACTTCTGATACTGTTTGCAGGTCCTTATCATCTTTGCTTTCCCAGTTTCTATGAAAAACTTAGGTATCTGTGGAACATGTTTGATCATGACAGGGTTCCACTATATTATATAAGTGTCTGTTGTCATGTAACTGTGTGCACAGGGTGGATTGCTGGATAGTGAGAGTTTCCTGGGTTAACACATGCAACTGCCAGATGTGTGGCCCACTGCTGTAGTCAGACATGGCCTAAGTGTGTGAGCATGCCCAGTTCAACTTTCCATGTTTTGTTGCCTGATATATGTCTCATTTATCCAAGTGTGTGAGCATGCCCAGTTTGACCTTTCAGTATGTTGCAATCTGAAGTTCACTACATTTGTGGATGTGTGTGAACATGACTGATATTAACATTTATACTGTGTGTGTTGGAAGTCAAGTTCTGTGCTTACTGTAGGACTCACCTTTGTGTCATAACTCAACAGGGATTATGCTGTGCCTGCAGGGTTTCCATGAGATACTTTGCATAGACTTATCAACATTCTTTCATACTGGCTAAACAGTGCAGTGCTGTCATGGTTTAGTGGTTCAATACTTTAACTATGGTGCACAGTATCCTGGGTTCGAGGCCCATCACTGCTTTATATTTCTATACTGAGCAGACCAGACTGCTTAAGGGCCAGTTAAGCAAATATGAGCATGTTAGCTTTTATTCTGCTATGCCCTACGTAGACCAGGCTTGTCCAACATTGCTGTATATTCACCAATTTTGCTGGACATTGCCCAATATTACTCGACACTGACCACAGTTGTACTAGTTGGTGTGTGTATTCTGTTTGCATATACTACATGGTGGTAAATGCTGTTTAGCACTACCTTAAATTGCTTGACACATGGCATTCATGCCTCAGGTGGTGCTGCAGGGCTGCCTATGTCGGATGCACATACTACACTCCCTGTACATGTTTGAAGCAGGTAGTGTCAACTTAGGCATCCCTTTTACTATATGTGCGGGTCAGAGAGAGGTATCATTTCCAGGGTTCCTACTGAGCCAGTGTATGTGCTATGCGTTCCCTCTTTGCCAAGGCCAAAGCATACTGGGCACGCCTCCTTCTGTCTAGTGGGGCAGGCTCAGGTTGTTCCTCCTCCGAGTCACGATCTGCCTGTGATGACCTTGGCAATGGTGAGGGGCTGTTTGGGACAGGCCTATGCTGGTCCTGCTGCAGCTGTTTTTGCAGGATCATATTATGTAGCATAGCACATACCATGACAATTTGGGTACATGTAGTTGGAGTGTACTGCAAGGCTCCACCAGATGTGTCCAGGCACCGGAACTGTGACTTGAGCAGCCCAAACACATGCTCGATTACATTTCGTGTTTGTGCATGTGCCTCATTATGGCGTTCCTGTTCAGGTGTGTGTGCGTGTCTGATGGGTGTCATCAGCCACCGCTCCAGTGCATAGCCAGCATCCCCCACTAGGTGACCATGTGGGATGTCCCCATTGGCAAATGTCTGGTACAGCTGTGTCAGATGCCAGATATGGGAATCATGGTAGCTTCCAGGGCAGCCAGCACACACATTCAGTATTATGCCCTGGGCTTCACACATGACCTGGCAGTTGATGGAGGGGAAGCCCTTGCGGTTGAAGTAGACCCTACCCCACTCACCGGCTGGTGCTTTGATCATTATGTGTGTGCAGTCTATTGCACCCACTACCTCAGGGTATTCCGCTATTTTCTGGAAGAGACGCATATTGCTGGCCAATACCTCATGGGAAATGGGGAAATATACATGATCACCAACATGTGCTGACATGGCATCCAGAAACTGGTGCAGTACCCTGGATGCTGATACCTGCGATATCCCCATCATATTACCAGTTGGTCTCTGGAAGGTACCTGCTGCTAGTATTCATAGGCTAACACATACCTTGGTTTCCAATGGAATGGGTTCCCCTCTGTTGGATCTGAGTGTGAGGCGTGGCCTGCACAGCTCAACAATTTGTTGCATGAGGTCGCTGTCCACTCTATAGCGCTCCACTATCTCTAGCTCATGTAGCCCCTGGTAGGTTACCCTGGGCCTGTACACTCTTCTCCGTCTACTCACTGGGGGTTGGTTGGCAGCATTCCCATTGTCACCACCATCAGAATGTTGCATATGTCAGTTTATGACAGCAATGGCAGCCCCTAACATTTCTTTGTCTCAGTTAAGCCTTTTCAGTATTCACTTCTTTTAGCTTACTGCAGTGCTGCAGTGTCTCTGAGCAATACATGGTGAAAAGTTGTTTGCAGAGTTTTAAGTGCTGGGCTGGGCTGGGCTGGTTTACTGCCTGTGTAATTGCCTGATTCTGATTATTTCCACCTGCTAGCTCTGCTGACTCTCCCTGGTTAACTTCATACTTTTTGTTGTGCTTCCTTTTCCCTTTCCATTTCCTCAGGGGGCAGCACCGCTCACACTAGCGCAGACGCACGTACACATGCTAACATGCGCGCACACAGGCTTAGACGGACTTACACTAGCTAATTCCTGCCTAAACATGCGCACATGGGTGCAGAGCTGCTTACAAGACTTTAAACTGCCTTATACATGTGTACTCCGGCTTAAACGCGCGCACTCATGCTTCCACATGCACACACTGTCTTACTCGGGTTTACAGGCGTGCACACGCACGCATACAAGTTGCAAGCATTTTTACAAGAAACTTTGGTGATACCCACAGTGTGCACCTTCTATTTCTTGACTTTAGCTAGGATACCTGATGACACACCTCTTCCAGTGATGAGCAACTGACAGATAACACATGACACTCTGCTCCAATGAGATTATCTTCTTTCATACATACCCCCTCCTGATGTCACCTATATCCTACTCTGTTACTTCCCTTATCCTAGTCTTACACTCCACTGACTGTGCTCATTTGCTATGTAGACTTGGGATTCCCTATCCTTACCCTCATTTGCATAGGATTGCCTACTAATGCTTGGTTACATCTCATAGACTGGGTTCACCCCTTAGCAACCCCTACTCGGTAGCCATGTTGTCTTCAGCCTCCCATTGCCTTGCATTGTATAATACAAATCCCCATAAAATTAAAATTTGTGGGTTTTAATTTTTATTTTTCTGTTTTTAGAGTGCAGCCAATTTGCGCGACGCTGCGCTATGCTTAAACATGGAATATCAGAAAAAAAATTAAATTACTTTTTTTTTTCATTTTCATTCATTGGATAACATTGCCAATGGCTGTATATTTGGCCATTGGCATGCTTCCTCTACTGGATGCAACCTTTATTTGGAGCTGTCACGGCTCCATTTTGCTATTTGCAGAATGGTACTCAGTTGTCAACTGAGTACATTTCCTGCAGATAACACTACTCTTACTCGGACAGGTTTGGGTTTCCTGGATTGCAAATCTACCTCATTCGCATGCCTTTCAGCTGCAATTGAGGTAATTTGCAAGTCCCGGCCCTGTCTGTGTAAGAGCCATTTTAGGAGCTCTCTTACACACCCCTACAGGCTGTTCCTGGATGGCTCATCGGACATGATGGTTGCATGGAGTCTTACTCTACTCTTAGACTCCGTGCAAGCCATCATGAATCCGGCCCTGTGTAAAGAATTATTGAAAATTTCACCAGAAATATGTAAATAAACTCAAAATGATCTGTACTCATGTTATAATATTAGATTTGATGACATGCACACAACATCAACTTCACATTATATGTGTTGGTTCAAAGTTCTTTATTTGCAGGGAAAACTAGCACTATTAAATAATATGTCGTGCTTATTTTTGGTATTTATTTCATTTATTTACTTATTTGCACTTTGTTGACTGGGTTAGAACCACTAGGATGATAGCCGGAGCTCCAAGGTTGTATTCATACTAACTAAGGGAAATCTGTCCAGGTTAGTGAGGAACATCTCCAAGTCTTATAAGGAGAGGAAGAGAAGCACTCTCTGGAGCTGCTAATTTGCACTGGAGGGCTGGTACTGCAGTTTAAGGATTTCCAAAATGGAGTAGAGCTGTAGAGAGGAGTATGAGAAAAATTACTGAAAGAAGGAGAAAGACATGAAACAACTGTTACAGACTTACAAAATAGAGGACTTCAGACACAAGTGTCAATAGACTTGGTGAACCAGGCACAGCCAAAGAAAGAAGAAGAAGGGAGATGGAGTAACATGATTTAGAGAGTATTTCAGGAGGAAGAAACTGTGGGACTGGAAACACAAACAACTGCAGGTGAAGTGAAAGCACTGAGGTATTCTTTGCTTGTGGACTAGCCAGTTTTAAGAGTTTATGTCTGAAAGTTTTTTTTTTTTGTTTTGTTACAAGAAAGAAAAAGTTGTATAGATGCTACAAGGCATTTAAGAATGGAAGAAGGAACTGAGAGGTAATAAATACTTGCAGATTCTCAACAGCCAAAGAAGATGACAACTAGTAAGAATAAAAAGTAAAAGTGACAAAAGTATGAGCAGGTATGACTAGCATTCCTTTTGTCCCTTGGGTTTAACATGAAAGACATAAGAAAATTAATTAATTTGGGATTTGGACATTTTGTTGTTAAGTGACATTTGAAAGCTTTAACTTGCTGGAAAAATTTATGACTTGAGACTAAAAAAAGAAATACAGTATCACCATGGAAAAATGTACATTTCAGAGCTTGGGACCACAAATGAAAAAGAAAAGAAGTATGCAGTTTAGGACTTCAGATTTGGATGAGTATGAGCTAATACTGTTTTTCTTTTACTATTTAGTAAAGTACATAAAGTTATAAAAATATGCAATGAAACAACTGTATCAACTGTGGGTTGGGAAGTATGGGTAAGAATGGATGTTAAAGAGGGGAAATTCAACCTATTTCAAACACAATAATTGTGAATAATAAGAGATAATCTGTTGGATACTGGGGCTAACCAAACTATGTTATTTCTGTGAGGATGTAAATCATTAAGTACAAGACTATAACTAATGAAGGTGTGGCCAGTGTGGAGAAAGAGACATACAGTAAATAATTATAAGCCTATCTGCAGAAAACCTAAAGAATTTGGGCACTTTTGGTTTAACAGTTCCATAACAGAAAAGGAAAGACTAGATGAACAGGAAAGCACAGAAGAAAGACAAACAGTAGAAGATATTCCTACACAAGATGATGAAAGAAAAGGTGGTATGGAGAAGTGGATACTAAAGAAAATGAAGACTTAGTTGAAGAAGAAATAGTTCAAAGTAAGATTATTAATATACAAGAAGGGAAATGTATACAATGTTTCAAAGAGAATAGGAAGAAGAGGGAGAAATGGAGACAGGAGAACAAGACAGTGAAAAATCAATTTCTGGGAGACTTACAGAAGGAAAGGAAAAACAAGATCTGGAAGTAAAACACTTACAAAAAAGGAAAAAGAAAATGAGAACAACAATAGAGAAACGTTAACATTACATGGGATTAGCATTAGCAATGAAGTAAGAGGTTTGTTGGTATGGAAGTTACAACAAATACAAGTGGGTGTTGTTTGCTCACAAGGTACCTGATGTAAAAAAATAAATAAAATAAAAAAATACAGGTAGTGTGGGGAAAAGCAAATTGTTTGGTCTGTAGGAAATGACACATGTTCTGAAATAGGAATTATTATAAAAAATGAAGATATTAGAATTTTAGCTGTAGCAATAGTAGTAGCAGGAAGGGTAGTGATGTGTGATATGATAATGAGACTAAATGCATAAGATTAATAGTGACTTATGTATACATGAATATGATGGAGAGAAAACAGTTGTTTGAAGAAATAAAACAATGCATTAGTAAATATCCTCATAGTAATGGTAGGGGATGTCATGTTTAATCATAGTCTCACCTCAGGGTTTGTGCCCACAGAGTGGCACACAGCTACAGTCATCCCACTCCACAAGGGAAGATCCAATTTGGATCCAGGGAACTACCGTCCCATCAGTCTGACAAGCCTGATCTGCAAGGCCATGGTACATATTATCATGGAATTTATAAACAAAGACATTGGCAACTTTCAAACACTGGACCCCACCCAGTGTGGGTTTGTGAAGGGCTGATCTTGCCTCCTCAACCTGATTGACTTCTTCGAATCAGTCTTCAGAGCCATGGATTAGGGTAAGGTGGTTCACACAACCTACTTGGACCTCGCCAAGGCTTTCAACACTATCCCCCACTCCGGAATCATGGATAAACTTACTAAGCTGGACATTAATCCCTATGTCACTCGATGGGTTGCAAACTGGCTTACTGACAGAACTCACACTGTAAAAGTAGCCGACTCCAAATCCAGCTCCAGACAAGTGACAAGTGGTGTACCGCAGGGTTCTGTCCCGGGACCACTCTTGTTTGGCATCTACTTCTCTGAAGTACAGGCCAACACTAAGGGACTCTGGCTTACAAAGTTTGCAGATGACTGTAAGCTTGGAGCTATTACTGAATCCACAGATGATGTGGATATACTACAAAAGGGCCTTACTAAAACAGATGCCTGGTGCCAGAGCCACGGGCTCAATATAATGCCAAAAAATGTATAGTTGTCCCATTTGGGAAAAAAAACACATAGTTGTGAACTACCACATAGGTGGCAGTACACTAAACACCAAATGTGTGATAAGAAACCTAGGGACACAGGTGGCCAGTGGTCTCACCTTTGATAACCACATAGCCGCAACAGTTAGAAAATCCTTCTACATGGCAGACCTCATCACTAAGGGCTTTTCATCTAGAAAAAAGGAGGTCATTGTCCCTCTGTACTCATCTCTCATTAGGCCCATTATATAATAAAATGCCCCATTTCGTATGTACCTTACAAGACATCTGCAACAACTAGAAAGGCCACAGAAATACCTTACAAAAGGAATCACAGGCCTAAAGCAGATGCCTTATGCTGACTGTCTAAAGAAACTCCACCTATGCTCTGTCGTATATTGCCTACTCAGAGGCAATCTCTGCCTAACATACAAGGCCATGTCAAACCCAGATTTGTTGGACATGCTACACTTAAGGAAATCCCAATCCCTCTGAGCTACATGCTCCAGGGATCTTAACCTTGTCATCATGATGAATAGAACATGCTGGAAGGATAGGTTCCTGACACAGAGACTCCCCATACTCTGAAATAGGCTAGCCATACATGTCAGGCAGAGCACCTCAATGGCCCTCTTCAAGAGGAACCTTGACGATTGGATGGGAAATAGGAAATTCACCCCTGGGATCAAATCAGTAGCCCTGCTAGACAGGGGTCCAGGAAAGTAAATATTTGTGGGAAGCAATAGCCAGGGAATCATTATGGTGAGCCTTGTATAGGCCCTAGGGCCAATAGCCTAGTACCTACCTATGAAGCTATGAAGCTATGAGATTGTAACTGTAGCCTAGAGAAAGAAAAGGAAAAATAACCAAAGATATTAAGAAGTTAACAGGATTAATAAAATAAGGAGATTTCAAAGTATGAAAGAACTGAGAATGGGCATATGAAAGTTGGATTTTCAGACTGAAACTAATTATATAGTTCACTCTAAAACATGAAAGTAATAGTGGGGGAGTACAGATAGCAGAGTTTTCAGATCATAAGCAGCATGCACAAGAATAGGGCAAGACAGCAAAAAAAATGGAGGGAAATGAGATAAATAGATTTACTCCAGAGTTAAAAGGAGAATGAAATGATAAGAGTGAAAGAAATACTATGGAAAGATCATATAATGCAATAAGATCATTTTATAAAAATTGAACACGGTGGTGGGCAGTGTATGAGCAGATGTATAAAATATATTTAAAAGTGGAAGGATGAATAAAAAAGACTTAAGATGAAATATAAAGAAATTTTACTAAATTAAGAGAAAGACATAGAAAAAAATAAGTGAGAAAATAAGGGAGACAGAAAAGCAAATGTATGAAATAAATTGAGAAAAAGTAAAAAATTATGTCATATAGGTATTTTTTCTGAACGGAAAGAAAGAAGATGCTTGCCCTTATATAACAAAATAAATAAAATGAGAGAAGGAAGGATGACAAAGAAAATATAAAATATAAAACAAGCAGATGGTATAGAGGGGGCAGAAAGTTTTGTAGAGAAAATGTATAAACAAGAGTAAATGGATGGGCAAGAAGAATGTGAAGGGAACAATCTGAAAAAGTAAGGATTTTTTTACAAAATGATATAATAAAAGAAGAAATAGAGGAGGTGATAAAAGAAAGCAAGTATGAATCAGTTCCAGGATTAGATGGTAATACTTCTGATAAAAGAGATTTTTTTAAATATTAATGGCTAGAAGAATGAAGGTATAATGGAAGAAGACATATCTGGTGGAATGATAAATTTTGTATGAAAACAGGATGAATGAAAATACATAGGAAATCGGAGGGCTAAAACACCATGGAATACTAATTGTAAAATTGTTATGAAAATACTACAAAAATGGATGGAGAAAGTATTGGATGAGGTAGTATGAGATAGGGTTTATGCTATAAAAAGAATTGAAGTAAAAGAAATGTTAATTATAGTGAAAAAAGTAGTAAAGATGATACTGAAAGAAAATAAATAAGTAAGGTTAGCAGCATGTGCCTTAGCTGAAGCATTTGATAAAGTGATTCATGAAGCACTGTGGCAGATTTTAAAGACATATGTCATAGGACAAAAACTATTGCTGTAATAAAGAAATGTTGTGAAAAGTCACAGGCACGGCTTATAACAAATGATAAATGGGAAATAATAAGTATTAAGAGAGGAGTAAAACTAGGATGACCAATGGGTATGAGCTTATTTGTATTAATAATGAATGCAGTACAACAAGCACATTTTGAGATGGATAAAACTGTTATATTACAAATGCAGATGATTTAGTTCTGATATCAAATAACAAGGGGATTGATAAAGGAGGTTGTAATGAAGACTGCAAAACCGTCAAAAGCCAGTCTATAATTATAAAAAATAAAGTGTAAGAGGGAAAATAAATGGTATTTATTTCACAAGAAAGGAAATAAAGATTATGGGAGAGAATTTGATGAGAATAAAAGTGTAAAAAATCAATATAGAGAGATATTGAAATAAACAAAAGATTGTTACCTTGGTAGAAAAGATTTAACTATAATTTCAGAAAAAGACATGCATGGTGAATAATTATGTATTAGGAAAAATATAATATTTGGGTCCCTAATATACCATCAAAAGAAAAGATCATCAAAAGGCATTTTGATTGGCATTTTGTTGAACATCCTGTTCACTGAACTGTTCTTACCCCGTACTCTTACTATAAGGATTAGGAAATTTGCCCTTTCCCAATTGTAGTGTGATCTTGTAGTTGGTATATATAATTAGTGGGTGAGGGGGTACCATGAGTGGGGGTGGTGAACAGCATTTCTGATGATATATATATATATATATATATATATATATATATATATATATATATATATATATACATATATATATATATAGGTACATATCACTTCACCTAAAACTCATTTCACCTAAACTCATTTCACTGACAAGTAGTACAATAAGGCAAGTCAAAGGTATATGTCCTTTTCCCCACTGTATTGCAATCCTGGTGTTAGTATATATAGTTCAGGGGGTGTGGGGGGCACAACCCCCCACATTGGGTGGTGTGGGGGCGTAACCCCCAATTATTTTGGTTTTATGTTGTCTGGTTTTGTTTTACATTATTTGGTAAAAGCCAACTAGGTGGGAGGCTGTGCTCCCACACTCCCCCTTAATATATATACTAACACCAGGATCACACTACAGTGGAAAAAGCACATAAACCTTTGAATTGCCTTAGAGTACTACTTGTCAATGAAATGAGTTTTAGGTGAAATGGGTTTTAGGTAAAAATGAACTTTAAGTGATTTGGTCTCAGTGAAATGAGTTTAGGTGAAATGAGTTTTAGGTGAAGTGATACATACCCATATATATATATATATATATATATATATATATATATATATATATATATATATATATATATATATATATATATATATGCACGCACACACACACATACCCATACATACATATACATATGTGTGTGTGTGTGTGTGTGTGTGTGTGTGTGTGTGTGTGTGTGTGTGTGTGTGTGTGTGTGTGTGTGTGTGTGTGTCTGTGTATGTGTGTGTGTGTGTGTGTGTGTGTGTGTGTGTGTGTGTGTGTGTGTGTGTGTGTGTGTTTGTGTATATCTGTTTCCACTTAAATGGAGAAAATTAAAGATTGTTATAGCTTCATTTTGGCCTCATTGGTGAATCCAGTGAGAACTGGGACAATTTCTAATAACAAAGAAGAAGGTGATTTGAATTTAAAGAAATCCAATGGTGCATTTAGCATCTATGCATTTATTTGGGTAATGAGAAAGGTAAATGTAAGGTAAAAAGAAATGATAGGCAAAATGCTGCATGAAAAATATCAAAAGGTATGGAAAGAAAAAACTATGAAAATAAAGGCTCAGGATGGAAGAAAATGAACATGACAAAAAAAAAAAAAAAAAGAAATTATGGACATTAAACTCATGTGAGGGTGATGGGAAAAGAAAATAATATGATTTTAGAAAAAAATTCTTTAGGGTACCCATGAGAGGAATGAAAAGAAGATGAAAATATATAAATAAATAGCAAAAGAAAAATATTTAATTATTTTTATGAAGCAGGGGGTTGTTTTGTGGAGGAGTTTATTAGGCAAGTAACTGGTGAAGGGGAATATGAAATATAAGGTGATGGATGAAAGAAAATTTGTAATTGTAGTGAAGACGAAATGGCAAAAAACTATTTTCTTTTTTTCAATTGTTAAACAAATAAAGAATTTTGCTGAAAATGAACAAATGGGAAGGGTTTAAATGTATAAATATGAATATGATATTAAATGGGATGAAAGATTAAGTAATGAAATGTGATAATGATACATTCGATAAAGTACTGTTTGTGTTAATATGGGTGTTGTGGAAACAAGAAGTGAGAATTTGTTATATCAAGAAAATGGAAGAGGATGATGTGAGTGTGAAAGAAAGGGTAGGGGAGATAGAGTGTGTGTGTACATATATATATATATATATATATATATATATATATATATATATATATATATATGGGATCCGTGCAGATATTTGAAGTTTCACTTCTTCGAACCCACTTCACCGAGTCCACTTGTTCGAAGTAGTGAAACTTCGAATATTGACTTCAGCAGTCACACTACAGTGTTGAATGGGAATATTCCCTTTTCCCCATTGTAGTGCAATCTCGTAGTTGGTATATTTAAGTAGGGGGCTGGGGGTGATTGGGTGCTTGCCCCCTGTAAAAACATGTTTTAGTGTTTTGTTTTATTTTTTGTTCATCTGGGGAACTAGACTTCAACGAAACTGCACTTTTGTTGAAGTGAACTTTCGCTGAAGTGTGGGTCTCCTGCTTTATTTCGTAGAAGTATTCTTTCAATGTAAAGCAGTAGACCCATATATATATATATATATATATATATATATATATATATATATATATATATATATATATATATACACATATATGTATGAAGAATGAAAGAATTAGAATTGTTTCATTGAGTTCTTTTGTGTTGATAACTTACAATAATTTTAATATGAATGTAAAAAAAAAAATTTATTTAAAGTTTTTCATGTGGTATAAAATTAATGTAAATGATAATAATGCAGTCCTTGTCTTTAGAGAGAGAATGCAAGCAGCAAAATGGAGGATGCTGGAGACAGGAAGTGTAAAATAATAGATAATATTACTGAGTTAGAGCCAGATTATGAAGATTTGTTTAAAAATGAAAAAAAAGAGTGAATCTGAAAAAAAATGAAAAATAAAGGGAGAATTTGAAGTAGCAGCTCTTTAATCTGTAAGTTTGCAGGATGAAATAGTATAAAAGCTCATACAACAAAAATAACCAGAAGATGGCCAAGATGTTTTGTGGGACATGTTTATGAACAGAATTCATAGTATAGATGAGCACAAAAGTGAAAAGAAAATAGAGGATGAACAAGGAAAGAAGAGAATAGATAAGACGTGCTAGCCTTCGACAAAACATGTTGATGTGATGGGGTGGAAAGCAAATGAAGAAAACGACTGCTAATAAAAATATGATGAGTGCTACCTGAAAGTGATAAACCTCTAAACTGATGTGAAGTATGGCACCCTGTTATCATGCCCTTGGAGATAAGAGCAGTGGATGTAAGGGCCTTCATTTTATTAGGGAAAGAGACTGTGATGTTATCTTTCAAACTTGGGAAAGGTTAGAAAATATTTTAAGAAGATGTGAAACTACAACCAATGTTTTTCAATGGAATAACTTTGTTTCACTTCACAAAATACTGAATTGAGAAAAAAAAGAAAACATATTAATTCAGTTTAGAACTGATATTGAGAATGAAATGTTAAAGGAATTTCAGAAGAAAAATTTCAAAATATTTTTGATATTGAAAAATCATTGATAATCAAGGCATTTTGACTTCTGGATGGCAATGCACAGTTTTATTAAAAACTGAAACAACAACATTGCTCATATAAAGAAACCAAAACAAGATGGAACCGTGGTCAATGAAAGCAGCAAATACTGGTGGAACCACAAATGATGAAAAAAGTGCAAATACAACACCAGCAAATAACGTACCACACTTTAATGAACATTTTTGTCACATAGACTTCAACAGAATACAAGTTAAAACAAGTGTGCACATAAATAATCATAGTTTGCTCATCATTGTCTCAAAAAAGTAATACCTATATTACTTTTTTGGGACAATGATGAGCAAACTATGCATAGTTGTATTTATCGAAAAAAGACTTTTACTAATGGCTATTTACATTTCAAAAGGAACCATCCAGATTACATAAAGAGAAATATCCCAGAGGGACAATATATTAGGGCATGTCATATGATGACTAAGTATTCAGATTTATTGGATGAACTAAGATTGATAACTGAAATGTTTTTAAATAGAGGTTATAATAAAATATTCCTGAACAATTTGTGCCAAGATATATTGGCCAATCAGGAAGAATTCTATCCTCCATTACTGAAGGGTAGTTTAGATTTTGGTTTCAATAGTAATAAAAAGAAGGGAAATATGGGAACTATTTGTTCCTTGGATATAACTGTGGATAGTTGGGACATATTACTGAGAAAAAATGGAGAATTTTAGAAGGCAATAATGAATTAATAAAAGCTATTGGTAATACACCTTGGTTTGTTTATCAACAACATTAAGAAGTTATTAGAAAAGGACAACACTTTTTCTGTGGGTGTTCCAGTGGTACACAAAAAGGGCATGTACAAATCTGGGTTCTGCAATTTTTGTAGGTACATCCACGAAGGACCTTATATACTTGTGGAACACAACAATTTAACTTTACCAGTTCCAGGGTATATCAATTGTTCAACAAAAGGGGTAGTGTACACTAGTATTTGTAGTGGGTGTCCAGCATTTTATATAGGGATGACCACACGTACCTTGAGAGAACGTATTAGGGAGCACATATGCAGTATTAAAACAAAAGACAATAAA